>NC_092229.1:49888930-50131430 GCF_036320965.1 Panulirus ornatus | reverse complement strand
CATCTTCATCTCCCAAGGACCGCATCCGAGACTCGAGTCTGGCTGCCACTTATATTCCCAGTCATCAACAATGACGAGAGAAGCAGTCAGGTAGTCAGTAGATTTGCCTGAGCTCAACAAATGAGCGGCGCCACCCTGTTGCCTAAAGTCTTGTTCATACGACTTCCGAGTCGTTGAGCCCTTAAGGCAACTCCTTCGTCAGGCGTCAGTCCATCTTGTGACACCTGGCTGGTGTCTGTCGTGCGTCATCTTTTACACTCACATCGGCAGGAGTCACGTGGGACATCACCACAAACTGTCTCAAACAAGTGACTTGAACTAATGGGGTACCTACGGCCCCGCGGCCTCCTGCAGCATAAAGGACCGTGGCACTCACCACACACCTCTCCTACAGAAGCTCCACGAGAATCGGTAACTATGCTTTTTTACGGGACGCTTACCTCAACTCTTGCACCCTAAGCAGCGCCACGGGACCTTTGCTAGGCCAGTCTCCAACATTTCACATTACCTCACCTTCGTACCATGATTCTGGACCACATTCAACTGCTCCTAAGCGCGAATATAACACAATGTGCGCGCACTCTCGCTAAACACATAATGTCCTCCTAATGCAAGGATTCGAACCGCTTCCATTTGTGTGGGAGCTGAGTACGGTAATGGCTAGGCTACACAAATAGTAAGTGTTCGATTCCTTTGTGTATGTATGTATGTATGTATGTATGTATGTGTGTATGTATGTATATTGTCATAGATACACCGGATACACAAACACCAACAGCATTGGAATGCTAAAGGCTCGTGGAATCTGCCGTAGTAGCAGCAGCAGCAAGAGGATGCTAAACTTAACAATGGGTGCCTCATTGCAAGGTCACAGCCGGGATGAATATCGTACATAACAACGCTAATTAACGAGCAGGGATTACCTTCATCAACCACACAGCAACAGGTGTAGACAATGCCTAAGTTATAATTAACTGCACCACGGTATTTCTTACATGTTACAGCAAAAAAAAAACGTAAGACTGGTTCTTGTCGCCAAAATTTGATGATTTTATATATATATATATATATATATATATATATATATATATATATATATATATATATATATATATATATATATATATATATATATATATATATATATTCTAGTAGCTCTGACGGAAAAATGCTCAGGAATGCTCCAGGTCTAGACATGCAAGAGGGTGTAAAGCGTTTTCACGGGATAGAGTGAACTGGAGCGATGTGATACACGGGGCGCGACGCGCTATAGAAAAACCCACTAAAAAAGGTCTGTGATGCCTGGTTGTGGAGAGGGGGCTCTGCTTTCGCTGCATGACACGCTGATAGCTTGAAAATGGATGCAAGAGACAAGACCATTTCTTCGCCTGTTGTTCCCTGGCATTACCTCGCTGGCGTGTGAAAAACCGCGAACAAATATGAAGATGAGCGAGATGTGCGAGTCCCGTGTTGTCATACGTGATGTGTGAGATGGCGAGGTTGTCCATCTCACGCATGACGCTCGAAAACACGTAGCTCTACACACGTTCGAGAGAGAGAGAGAGAAAGAGAGAGAGAGAGAGAGAGAGAGAGAGTTGGTCTTAGGCTACTGAATGGTATTGACATTCCTGCGGAAGGAAGGAGTGAATCAGGTCCAATGCTCTTTGGGCATCACTGACACTCGTAGCATTTGACTGCCCTCTACACGGGGGAAATTAATTATGAACGATTTCTACGTCTTTTAACCCAGACGTTACTACCGTCGTCACCAAGCGTTACATTTCTGCCGCTTCGTGGAATGATCCACTCGTGGATGAGAAGCTCCAGGTAGGGGATGGACGTAGCAGTAAAGATATGGCTAGGGTACCCCTAGGCAAACGTACCCTCACGTATAGACGCCATAGATTACTGTACAGCCCGGGCTAAACGCACCCTGGAACCCCTTTTTAAATAAGTGTAATGCTCATGATTACATTGCCAGTAAGTGTAATGATAATAATTACACGGGCAAACATTCTCTTTACACGCAGTTCAACAGCAACAAATCTTGCCGGCCTTTAGCCATATTATTCTACCATAGGTTTCTCAGTCCCTTTGCCCGCATGGAATTCTTGACCTCACCGCCACTCCTGCTGCTCCACAAGCTTCGGCACAGGAGGCCACAACACCACATGTCAGGGCCCTTGGGTCATTCCCTGTCGTCAGGCACCTTCAAGACGAACGTCTCCAACATTCTTCACAAAGAGCACCAGTTCACAGTGTGTTGTTCTCCTACACCTTCATGAAGGAAGAAAGGGGAAAAATAAAACCTTAGTAAGCTAAATAAACTTTCTCTTCCCTCCACACCGTTCCTGCCCTCAGCCACTTCCAGGAAATTTGCCTTGCATACAGCCGCCCTTCCCTGAAAGAGTTCGTCTTTCATCTCTCCTCTCCAACTTTCAGACCAGTTAGCCTTCACACCAAGAGCAACCAAAGGCCACTGAAGATGTTACACACACACACACACACACACACACACACACACACACACACACACACACACACACACACACACAACTTTTAACATCACCACCCAGAAAATCATGAGACTTGGATCATACGCATCACTCAGATCCTTCTACGTCTCTTATCAACTCACAACTTGACCCCGGGACACTACACGACCTCTCTCCTCAATTGCTCCAGATAGCTCATGGCTTTTAAGAAGGTTTGATAATAGAAGACGTGGAAGGAACTGGGATTTCACCCCCACCCTTCCAGAGATTAACCATTGGTGCCTGACGCTGCTCCTTCACTGCGGGAAATGCCGAGGTTTGACAACAGGTTCTTCTCGCTTAAAATGCTTCAATACATGCCCATCTTGGTCTTCTGCATCATCCTCCCTCTCTCTCTCTCTCTCTCCTCCTCCTCTCCGCCCCGATTTTTGATGGCATCGGTGAATTAATCATGTCGCTTTTACTATTTTCCTTCACTGAATGCTACGTCTAGTTCGCCCCTACACATACTCTATGTCTCTCATATATATGTGTATTTCCCGGGCTCAGTGGCCGTCATCTCGTCCAGACTCGGTCCATCAGTCGAGTCAATGGTCATTTCTGCCTGCGTGCGTTGTCCTTATTTAGATCCTTTAGTCCGTGATTGCGTCCAGTTAAGGTGGACCAGTAACTTCATTCATAGATGTTGACACTGGTAACTAACTCTCTCTCTCTCTCTCTCTCTCTCTCTCTCTCTCTCTCTCTCTCTCTCTCTCTCTCTCTCTCTCTCTCTCTCTCTCTCTCTCTCTCTTACATCGTCAGCTTCTAACATTGGTAACGCTTTAGCTTACCTTCGCTTACTTTGGCCTAACTTTGTCAGAGCTGTACGCTAAATTCTCTGGCCCACAGCTTTGGCCGATCTAATATTGTCATCTCTCTAACCTTGCTTCGTCAGATGTTAGGCTAAATTCCCTGGCCTGGCTTTGTCATATGTTATAACACTAAACCCTATAGCGTACCCTGTCTGACTGTCAACAATGGAGGGAAATATACTGTAAAGAAGAGATGATATGGAAGCTTATGTCTAACGTTACAACGTGAAGTCTTCGCTGTAGTTTAGCGGTTGTGAGCGTAATCATCTTTTGCAATGATGCATTATGTGCCAGAGTGTTAGCAGGCCGTTCGTTGAGGGCGTTAAGATAACGCAATATCCCGTGGGCGCACAGACCTCCTGGCGATGCAGTGTAGGTCGGTTGATGGCTGAGGCGCAAGCGCAGACGAGCGTCAGGCGAGGGCAAGAAAAAGAGAGGCGTAGGAAAGGTGGGGAATCTTTCATTTTCCGTGCTGGTGAGGGTGTCTGTCACCCGTTTGTCTAGAAATACCCTCTTTTGCGCCGCCCCATAAAGATGCTCTCTCCAATAAAGGAACAAGAGGCGGGCCAGCTGGAATGAGCCCCGGCGAATATGAAACCGCCGATTCGATCACTACTTTTCTGCCAAAGTGGCTAGGGGTGTGTTGCGAGGTGGCTTTGTTCGGGGCTGTTTTGGGGGGCCCACGACTCAACTCTCTCTCTCTCTCTCTCTCTCTCTCTCTCTCTCTCTCTCTCTCTCTCCCCTCCCTCCTCCTTCTTCGATGGCGCCCCCCTGATTGCAACCATCCAGCCATTGCAGAAGATTAGCATAATGGAGATTCTTTCCTCCCCCTCCTCCTCCTCTCCTCCTCAAGTCAATCAGAGTCCCACTCATTCCCGGGGGATCGCCTGGGTCATTGACGCCGGCCCGGGCGGTTTTCTCGCCGAACTTACGATTCGTTAACCTCGACGCCCGGTGGTTTCCCGCCCAAATTACGGCTCCCCCCGTACAACCCCTGGGGAGCCGCGGTGTCTTTGACTCCTTGGGCGCCCTGGACCTGTAGCCGGTCAGTATATTTCACACGGATGTCATTCTTGTCAAAGCCCCTCGGGGAGATGTCGCCGATAAGGTGATATGTAACTGGTACAAGACTGTGGGGGCAAAACCCAGGCCACCTTCCCCCTGAAATTCCTCAGTCACGATCCTGACTGAGCGAGCGAGTCTGTAGACGACCCTTTGGTGACCTGAGCGGCGGAGAGGGTGACACACAGAGTTGACCTCAGGGGGCTTCCAGAAGTGTGAGTGACGAGGTCAACAACGAGTTTCGCCAATTATTTAATGGAAGATGTATGGAACGGTCGTTAGGACTTGGCACATGTAGATGTGGTCACCACCTCGAAATGATTGGGTGTAAGGTCACCGTCAACTGACTGGTGGTCGGTTGCGGCTACTGAGTGTGTGTGTGGCCAGGGTTCTGAGTGTGAGTGTGGCCAGGGTGCTGAGGGTGAGTGTGGCCAGGGTTCTGAGTGTGAGTATGGCCAGGGTTCTGAGTGTGAGTGTGGCCAGGGTTCTGAGTGTGAGTATGGCCAGGGTTCTGAGTGTGAGTGTGGCCAGGGTTCTGAGTGTGAGTATGGCCAGGGTTCTGAGTGTGAGTATGGCCAGGGTTCTGAGTGTGAGTATGGCCAGGGTTCTGAGTGTGAGTATGGCCAGGGTTCTGAGTGTGAGTATGGCCAGGGTTCTGAGTGTGAGTATGGCCAGGGTACTGAGTGTGAGTATGGCCAGGGTTCTGAGTGTGAGTATGGCCAGGGTTCTGAGTGTGAGTATGGCCAGGGTTCTGAGTGTGAGTATGGCCAGGGTTCTGAGTGTGAGTGTGGCCAGGGTTCTGAGTGTGAGTATGGCCAGGGTTCTGAGTGTGAGTATGGCCAGGGTTCTGAGTGTGAGTGTGGCCAGGGTTCTGAGTGTGAGTATGGCCAGGGTTCTGAGTGTGAGTATGGCCAGGGTTCTGAGTGTGAGTGTGGCCAGGGTTCTGAGTGTGAGTGTGGCTAGGGCCTGACTGTGAGTGTGACCAGGGCCTTGAGCTTTAGTATGATCATGCTCTTGAGTGTGAGTGCTCCCAGGTCCTTGAGTAAGGCAGGTTCTTAAGGATAAGTGTTTGCAGGCTCTTGAGTGTGACTAAGGTCTTGAGTGTAAGTGTTACCAGAGCCTTGAGTGTGTCCATGGGTCTTGAGTGTGTCCATGGGTCTTGAGTGTGTTCAGACACAGTACGCCTGCACCAATATGAAATTAAGAGACTTCAACGCACTCTTTCAAACCTTTTTGCTCCCCTCCTCTCTGCAGTGACGTGCGCCGGGGTGCGTTGCGGGGAGGACCGGAAGTGCGTGGTGCGGTGCGGTGCCCCGCGATGCGTCTGCTCCCCGCAGTGTCACCTGAAGCACAAGGAGGCCGTCTGCGGCTCCGACGGCCGCACCTACAAGTCGGAGTGCCACCTGCTGAAGAGGGCGTGCCGCAAGAAGAAGAGGCTCATGGTGGCCCACTACGGCCCGTGTCAGAGTAAGTAACCCCCAGGGCTCGAAGAGGGGGCCCCATATCTCTCTCTCTCTCTCTCTCTCTCTCTCTCTCTCTCTCTCTCTCTCTCTCTCTCTCTCTCTCTATCTATCTATCTATCTATCTTCTTCTTCTTCTTCTTCTTCTTCTTCTTCTTCTTCTTCTTCTTCTTCTTCTTCTTCTTCTTCTTCTTCTCGTGGCGTAACTTTGACCTCCTGGTGTAGCAGTATTCTCTCTCTCTCTCTCTCTCTCTCTCTCTCTCTCTCTCTCTCTCTCTCTCTCTCTCTCTCTCTCTCTCTCTCTCTCTCTCTCTCTCTCTCTCTCTCTCTCTCTCTCTGTAGCAGTGTCCTGTAGACTACCAAATATCCCTTTGGTTTCGATCACTGCCTCACTGCTGAGCCTTGTTACCCCTCACTTTTCTCACACATGGCTCCTTTATTCAGTATGTTATAACATAGCCATATTGTCTCACTGCTCAGCCATAATTTGTTAATGTGAACACACACACACACACACACACACACACACACACACACACACACACACACACACACACACACACACACATATTGCCACTAAGCCATAAAGTACCTTGATTTATGGACATATTTTCAGCCATACTGCCTGGCAGCCATTGTTCACCCATAGCGTTCACCCAGCATTGAGCCATATTGTTTTACTGCTCGGCTATCATGTCTCATTGTCTGTCACTCGTTCAGCCACAGTGTCTCACTCGTTCAGCCACAGTGTCTCACTCGTTCAGCCACAGTGTCTCACTCGTTCAGCCACAGTGTCTCACTCGTTCAGCCACGGTGTCTCACTCGTTCAGCCACAGTGTCTCACTCGTTCAGCCACAGTGTCTCACTCGTTCAGCCACAGTGTCTCACTCGTTCAGCCACCGTGTCTCACTCGTTCAGCCACAGTGCCTCACTCGTTCGGCCACGGTGTCTCACTCGTTCAGCCACAGTGTCTCACTCGTTCAGCCACCGTGTCTCACTCATTCAGCCACAGTGTCTCACTCTCCAGCCACAGTGTGTCACTCGTTCAGCCACAGTGTCTCACTCGTTCAGCCACAGTGTCTCACTCTCCAGCCAGTGTTCTCACAAACTAGTCTCAGTGTTCAGCCATAGTGGGTCACTCGTCATAGTCTCTCACCTAATCTAGCCATACTGTCTACTGTACGTAATCATAATGTCTTCTTAGTCCCTTCTTGGGTGCTCCTCACGGACAGAAGCCCACATCGAGAGCTTTCGATTGAAATGTGGAAAGGGTTAGAATGAGAGAGAGAGAGAGAGAGAGAGAGAGAGAGAGAGAGAGAGAGAGAGAGAGAGAGAGAGAGAGAGAGAAGTTGTTAGAGACGCCCTTGGTCAAAGAGTAGAAAGACCTATCAGTGGGCGAAAAGGAGAGGTTGTCGAACTTCCTTGGGACAAAGAAAGGTACGCTTCGCCTCACGGAGACGACTTGCTCCCAGTGATCACGGGCAGTGATGAATGCTGAATAGGAGCAAGAGGAAGGAGGACTTTTCTTCACTCGATAGGCCTGATCCCTAGCCCGACCTCAGGAACAGGCATGGTTGACCCACGGATCGTTAGAAGCGGATATCTTAGGAGAATAGGGGACACTCCGACACCAGTTCCCCTCCGCTGTATGTTCAATAGAGACAGGAGCATCGCCAGAGGAGAGGCAGTAGAGGCCTAATCTACACCAAGGGGTCAAAAAGGATTTGGATCTCAAGTTATTCTCGTCCGCGTTGAGGTGCTAGTATTTATGGCCAGAAGGGGCTGGTGGAGGTAGAGGTGTAGTTGACAAGAGATACAAAGACGAGAGCGTGGTCAGATGCGCCAACTCGGGGCGAGATTGTGTAACCAGAGCGTGAACAACAGATTGAGAGAGTGTTAGGCGAGCGGTCACAGCGGTCAGGAATATGAGTAGGAGGTGGGTTGATGATGAGGAGTAAGGTGGGTTCATGATGAGTAGGGTGGGTTGATGATTGAGTAGGGTGGGTTCATGATTTACCCTAGATCATTAAGAATGGAGGGCGGGGTAGGGTTTGTAGTCTCCTCGGTAGAGGAACCTCAGTTCGAGGTTGAGAGGATGTCGGAGGAGGTTATAGAAACTTTACATAGAGTTCGGAGAACAGTAGGGCGAAACAAAGCAAAATCTCTAAGTTAGGGGATTCCGAGTTCAAAGGCGTTAGATTACACACAAAAACCTCCTTTGAAATGGATGAAGATTATGAGACAGAGACGTGAGCAAGGTTTAGTGAGAAGATCATCGACAGTTCGATGTTTAACAGAGGAGAGATTTTATCCGAAAGACGACGAATATAGGTAGAGCTAATGATTGAAATAATGATGTTCATCAGAGGGACAAAGGTCGCGTGAGGGGTCCAGTACTATTACTAGTGCTGGAACGTTTCTTCTCGTTGGCAGCAGAGTCAGGCGGAAACCATTGGCGAGTCTTGGCACATCATGATGACCTAAGTTGCTACCCTCAGACCACTTCTCAGCTGATTTTGTCGTTAAGTTAAGCTTTGTAACAACGAACCATTTAAGTTCATGAGCTCATACTGATATTAGGTGTACATACGGATCGCACAAGACTTTTGAATGATAAGGAATAGAAACTATTGCGAATGGACTTCAAAAGTAAGCTTATGTTCCACCATAACTGTGGCAAGGACCCTCACACTCTAATACATTCAGCCATAATATTACAGCGGATTGGGTAGAACAAAAACACTGTACAGTATAAAGAGTTCAAAAGTATTCTGTATCTACCTAGCCTTCAGTGGCGTCACTTAATCTCATTCTCGCTGCCAGACTTAGTCATTCTAAGCATCGTACACCTTCGGTTTGAATACCCAAATGGCCGTCGAATACAACAACAAGCTTAGCCCGAACTGGGTCTTCCATAGAGAGAGACCTCGAAAGCCATACGACTAGAATGTCTCATGGACTCCCAGTGACCACAGACAGATCGCTTCTGACCCCTGTGGTCTACGTAGATGTATGAAACACAGAGGCACTTGGCTCATGGTTGGCGAGGAAAGAGGACCGTCGCGTCGCGAGGATCCGGGTGCCCTGACTTGAGACGGAGACCGGAAAACGGGAGGACAACGAAGACGAGAAAACGGGAGGAAAACGGAGGCCAGAAAACGGAAGGACAACGGAGACGAAAAATGGATGGACAACGGAGACGAGAAAATGGATGGACAACGAAGACGAGAAAACAGGGACAACAAAGACCAGAAAACGGGAGGACAACAGAGGCCAGAAAACGGGAGGACAACAGAGGCCAGAAAACGGGAAGACAACGAACCTCTGCTGGGTCGGAATGCGCTTTGCTCTCGACGCAAAACAATCGCAGATGTGACCCAAGCAAGCTAATATAACCCTACAGTTTGCGATACTTTAGTGGCTTGGTAACCGCTACAGTTTGCGATACTTTAGTGGGTTTGGATACTATTCTCTTAAACAGTGTCGCATCATCCAGACGGACATTGATGAAGTAGAGAGACATTGTGAAATTCGTATACAAATGAGCAACGCCAAGCGTCCACAAATATGCTTGAATTGCATTAGCTAGTGTTCATTATGTGACCATTTTCTAATAGGATTTAATACACAGAGAAAATGTATCTACCGCAGGGTTAACAGGAGGGAGTACGTCTCAGCATTTGACTACAATGTTGCGTTGGCGCGTAGCATTTTATAGAATTGCTGTGGTTCCTTTCGGCAAGGGAATCTATATTAATGATTCGCATGAAAGTGAAATACAATACTGCATTAATGCAATTATACAATACTCCATTATTCATACATACATTCCTCCCCTTTAAGGAAGAACAAACAGATTTTTTGAAAATAAAAACATTAGTCAAATTTTGACCTTGCCTGGTTGGCAAGCCGAACTACTCCCTCAGTCGCCCATACCTTACCTCACCTCACACACTTACCCTCCCTCACTCGACCGTACATCACCTCACCTCACAAACTCACACTCCCTCACTAGCCCATAGCCTTCCCTCAACCTCACACACTCACGCTCCCTCACTCGGGCCGTACCTATCCCTCACCTCGCGCACTTACCCTCCCTCACTCGTCCATACCTTTGCCTCTCTCTCTCTCTCTCTCTCTCTCTCTCCCTTCACACACACACACATTACACTTCAACCAGCTGGGGGGGGGGGGGGGGGCCTCTTGAACACAACAATGGCCCGTCCTGCATATATAACCACACTACTTATCATTGACACGAGAATCATGGGCGATCAATCTACATTAATCAGACTCTGACTTCGAGTAATTCTGGCTACATAAGTTGACATGCAAATTTCAGCATTGGCCGCCTCGGGTATAAATCAGCGTCCTTGTTCGTGATCTGATAGCTCCGGAGCCCCAGCCTTGTACGGACAAATGTAACAGACACATAAATAACTTCTGACACCTATAATTGCTGCCTCGTCGTGTGATATACGTGCCTCTTAAATTATCTAGATTCCAGCCAGAGCAGCTGTTATAAATTCGCTCCCGAGCGTACAAATGATTAGTTACCGTAACATCCCAGCCGGAAAAAAAAAGAGATAATGGTTCCGTATTTTTGGTAACTGGTAACTCTCTCCGGGCAAGTTGCCGAAGGTCTTTTATTTTCTTTATTTTCTTTTTATTTTTTTTTTTTATCTTGCAGGACCAGTGAGGGGAATCTAATGATATCAATTAGATATACGTAGCAACTATGTGAGACTCTTGTTTACAAATCTGTATTGTCAAGAAACTTAGACACTATATATATATATATATATATATATATATATATATATATATATATATATATATATATATATATATATATATATATTTATACACATTCACCATTTCCCGCGTTAGCGTGGTAGCGTTAAGAACAGAGGACTGAGCCTTAGGGGAATGTCCTCACTTGGCCCCCTTCTCTGTTCCTTCTTTTGGAAAATAAAAAACGAGAGGGGAGGATTTCCAGCCACCCGCTCCCTCCCCTTTTAGTCGCCTTCTACGACACGCAGGGAGTACGTGGGAAGTATTTGTTCTCCCCTATCCCCAGGGATAATGTACATTTCTTTCTTTTAAACTATTCGCTATTTCCCGCGTTAGCGAGGTAGCGTTAAGAACAGAGGACTGGGCCTTTTTTTTTTTAATATCCTCACCTGGCCCCTTCTGTTCCTTCTTTTGGAAAATTGAAAAAAAAAAAAACGAGAGGGGAGGATTTCCAGCCCCCCGCTCCCTCCCCTTTTAGTCGCCTTCTACGACACGCAGGGAATACGTGGGAAGTATTCTTAATCCCCTATCCCCAGATATATAAGAACAAGGTGCATATGAACGCGCACCTTCATAGAACATACCAATTTCCAACAGACAGGATCGAACCCGGGACCCCTGTGCAACAGGCGGGAGCGCTACCGCTAGGCTATGATCGCCCCTAATAGGGAAATGACTATTCGAATACTATGTACTCGAATACACTTCGTCTCACGTTGGTGAGCAACGGGGTCTACACCGGTCTTTTCCCATCAGGCTCACACAGCCGGGAGATAGCCCCTATTAGGGGCGATCATAGCTTAGTAGTAGCGCTCCCGCTTGTTGCACAAGGGTCCCGGGTTCGATCCTGGCTGTTGGAGGTTTAAATGATATATATATATATATATATATATATATATATATATATATATATATATATATATATATATATAAACTTGTAACTATTTGCCGAAAACCGAAGGACATATTGTGCCGTAATCCTGTCCGTAGATCAATCTCTGTAATAGTGTTTTAGATGTCTGCATTACGATTTCTTGTTCAGTGGGTCATCCAGCAGATGATAGCCATGATGTGTGTACGTCCGCGCGTGTGTCTGTCTGTGTGTGTGTGTGGGTCGGTTATGTTGCCATGCGACACCTCGTCTCTCCTCGTGCCATAAGCCAGCCAGCCACTCAGCTCCTTTGTTCGTAAGACTTGACATCATCATCATCATATCATCATCATGATTCAATTGTCCTCGCAAGACATTAACTACATACAAAGTCATTCAAAGAAAATAAAGGGTATTCGGTGTATCGACGGGTAATTAGAGGGTAATTGAAAAGTAATTGCGCTTGGTTTCGCGAGGGCTATTTCTATGCTGGCAATTAGGGTAATATTCCTCTGACGGTGTCTACTCCTGGCCAGGGAGAGGATTTGTCATATTTCATAAATGGTTGCTTTATCCATGATCTGTAAAACTAGGTCTTTATGATATATATATATATATATATATATATATATAATATATATATAATAATATATATATAATTGGAAAGGATTCAATTTTTGCGCGTGTCATAATATTCCTATGACCCAACGGGGAAAAGAGACCGAGGGAAAATCCCACCTGGCAGTTTCTCTGTTACCATCTTTGGAAAAATTAGAAAAAAAGTCAGTTGATATAACGAAGGGGACGAATTTAGCCCGCTTGTCACTCGTAGTTGTTTTACGAAGTGTGGGAAAGTGGGAAGTATTTTTATCTCCTTATGTAGAACTTAGACTGAATTAGGATATTATATATATATGGTTTATAACATATTATTTTCCATTAGTGGTTAAGAATATATTGAAGATCCACTATTTTCAAACTGATTTCAACTATTTTTAGTCCACCGTAACATTGTAAACGTAATCCTTTAAGTGCTTTTTGTTTTTTGATCACAGTATCAGGGGAAAAAAACAAGTGAGATAACAGTCACTTCATATACATGAAAGAGTTTAGAGACTGTGATTGTTTTTCTAGTGTGCAGATGGTTGTATTATTGGGGAGGTATGAGCTTGCTTTATGAGGTCATTACTGCTTGGTCGTTACGTGTATCCCCCCCGGGGGGGGAAATCTACTTTTCTCTTTTTATTTCTCACTTTTTATTTCGGTTATCTTTTCTTTTTTTTCCTCTTTTCCACTCTCTCTCTCTCTCTCTCTCTCCCCCCCCCCCCCCTGTTATGCATCAAATGGACAAAACTAGTTTTCCAATCCACATTTTTTTTTTATCAAACTTTTCTTATTTGCAAATTAAACCAAACCAGTAAGACATGTTCATACGTAATTGCCACATCTGAAATGAAAGAGGTTTTGCCGTATGTGGTACCACGCCTCCTACAGCCTTTAGGTCAAATATATCCACTCATCCACTGAAGATGGATGTATAATGATATATTCATCCACTCAAGATGGATGTATAATGATATTCATTCATCCACTCAAGATGGATGTATAATGATATTCACTCATCCACTCAAGATGGATGTATAATGATATTCATTCATCCACTCAAGATGGATGTATAATGATATTTATTCATCCACACAAGAATGGATGTGTAAGATCTCTTGGGGGTGGGTTAGGGTGAGTAGCGATTTCAACGAAAGGTGGAAAGCAGTGGGGGAGGCCCGTGGGATTCGAAGCGGGGACCCAGTATGGGGGGTACTTGGTAGCCAGTTGCGATAGACTCAGTGGGGGTACTTGGTACCCAATTACGATAGACCCAGTGGGAGTACCTTGGTACCCAATTACGATAGACCCAGTGGGGGTTCTTGGTACCCAATTACGATGGACCCAGTGGGGGTAATTTGGTAACCAATTACGATAGACCAAATGGGGGTACTAGGTACCCAATTACGATAGACCCAGTGGGGGTAATTTGGTAGCCAATCGCGATAGATCCGTGGGTTGTACTTGGTAGCCAGTCGCGATAGATCCAGTGGGAGTACTTGGTACCCAATTACGATAGACCCAGTGGGGGTACTTGGTACCCAATTACGATAGACCCAGTTGGGGCACTTGTTAGCCAGTTACGATAGGCACTTGGGCACTTGGCAGCCGATGGCTTAACACTGAAGTGGGATAGTCGGTTGCTGAAGGCTTCTCCGGTCATTTCAGTGTGTCTGTTTCGTCAGTGTCATATTTCTTGGTGTCGCTGAAGCTTTTAAGCTGAAGTAAACTTTTTGTCTTGTTTGTGTTCTTGGAGGGTGGGTGGGAATTGGTGGTTAGCCCTGGAGGTAGTTTAGATAGGAGGGAGGTGGGGTTGAGTGCTGGTGGACAGAACTGAGTGTCTAGTATGAGGGTGGGAGTAGCCTGGGAGGATCTATCGTGTGTGTGTGTGTGTGTGTGTAGGCGTCGACCTACCAGGTCACCTCCGACGAGGTCGTATTACCATCGTCTGCGGTCGGAAAGGAGTACAACAGCGTCGTAAATACAGTCGTGCTCAAAGGGGTCGTAAAGCCTTTCTGTAAGGGTCGTAACGCCGTGCTCAAAGGGTCGTAACGCTGTGCTCTAAGGAGTCGTACCGCCGTGCACAAAGGAGTCGTACCGCCGTGCTCAAAGGAGTCGTACCGCCGTGCTCAAAGGAGTCGTACCGCCGTGCACAAAGGTGTCGTACCTCCGTGCTCAAAGGAGTCGTACCGCCGTGCACAAAGGAGTCGTACCGCCGTGCTCAGGATACGCTTAAAGAAAAGAAAATGAATAAAAAAAAAAATGAATAACTTCACTACAGGTGAGGCCCCAGCGTCGTAGGCCGGACGGGAATGAACAATCAAGACCGTTGGCGATGCTGCCGACTTTACAATGAGGGTAGTAACCATACATGCTGAGGGGGGGAGGGGGGCCTCCTTACCCCCCCCCCCCCAACAAAGCACCACCCAGGGAGGGCTATTGTATGTATCTGTTAATCTATGTGTATGACCGTCAGCAGGTGAATCATCATTTAAAAAAAAAAAAGACGAAAACTTAAAAAAAAAAAAGAAACAATAAGGCACTTTGAAATGACCATTACCTCAACAAAGCGTCTTGAGCATTATATTTTTTTTTTTAAATAAAAGAATTTAGGCAACTTATCACGGAGGGTTGCAAGATGGCGACGGGTTTGATTCGTTTTCGGTCGGGCTATATTATTACAAATGGGGGCCGAGCTTTTCTCATTTGTAAATGATTTACGACCCCCATTCACAAGGGCATATGTACGCAATAAATACCCATACATTCATTACTTATATAACGATGGAAAGGACAGAATTGGCGGGTGGGTAAAGGCCTCACTGAGCACTTTTAAAAACGTCCGAGCCGGCCAATTTGTTTGGGAGGTAATGTTGGCGCGCAGGAATAGCGTGCATTAGACGCGAACAAATCTTCTGCTATTGTCTCTTCGTGATCTAAATCGGCCCCTTTTGAATTTGAAGGTCAGACAGACGGCTTGTTTTGCCGCCCTCAACTTCTCTAAGGCTCTGGGTGAGAATTCGCTTATTCTAGAGTTGATTTTCTGATAAGGTCTTGCTTATTCCTTTTGTCTCAGTGAGATATATATATATATATATATATATATATATATATATATATATATATATATATATATATATATATATATAGATAGATAGATAGATAGATAGATAGATAGATAGATATATTATTTGTTGGTAGTTTTAGCGAATTCTATGGATTACAGATGTTGCGTAGATGGTACAATGTGTATACATTATACGAACATATGTACATCCTCTTGTCTTAATTGATGGTTTGGTTGGCTCTGCTGTCTTAAAAGGACAGTATTGATCAAACTTCTATTGCAATCCATCTTCTTTATTTATCAGTAAACACTCGTTTGATGCCCAGTTGACCTGAATATCACATGTATATGTAAGAGAGGGGAAAATATAGTACTCTACTGTCCTTGGCGTTGGGAGCTTTGGTTCGAGTCCTTGCTGCAGCAGTTGGTCCACAGTCAACCCAGCCGTTCATCCTCCTCTAGGGGTTGTGCGATAAACTGGGTACCTGGCTAACTAGGGTATATATATATATATATATATATATATATATATATATATATATATATATATATATATATATATATATATGGATAGAGTTGTGCGCAGGAGGGTGGATGTGCTGGAAATGAGATGTTTGAGGACAATGTGTGGTGTGAGGTGGTTTGATCGAGTAATAATGTAAGGGTAAGAGAGATGTGTGGAAATAAAAACAGCGTGGTTGAGAGAGCAGAAGAGGGTGTTTTGAAATGGTTTGGGCACATGGAGAGAATGAGTGAGGAAAGATTGACCAAGAGGATATATGTGTCGGAGGTGGAGGGAACGAGGAGAAGTGGGAGACCAAATTGGAGGTGGAAAGATGGAGTGAAAAAGATTTTGAGTGATCGGGGCCTGAACATGCAGGAGGGTGAAAGGCGGGCAAGGAATAGAGTGAATTGGATCGATGTGGTTTAAAACCGGGGGGGTTTGACGTGGTGTCAGTGGGATTGAATCGGGGCATGGGGTTTCTTTCGGGGGGAAAACCATGGAAATTTGGGTTTTTTGGGGGCCCTGGATGGGGAAAAAAGGGAAGCTGTGGTTTTGGGGAAATTTTTGGAAAAAAGGGGGGGAATGGGGGGTTTTTTTTTTTTTTTTCTTTTTCCCCTTTTGGGGGGGGGGAACCTTTTGGGGGGGGGGGGGGATGGGTTTTAAAAAAGGGGGGGTTTTGGGGGGGGGGGCTTTTTTAAAAAAAAATTTTTTTTTTTAATTTTTGGGGGAGGGGGTTTTTTAAATTTTTGTTGGGGTGGGTTTTTTTTTTTTTGGGGTTTTTTTTAAAAAAAAAAAATTTTTTTTTAAATTTAAAATTTTTTTTTTTTTTTTTTTGGGGGGGGGGGGGGAAAAAAAAAAAGAAAGGGGAAAAAAAAAAAAAAAATTTTTTTTTTTTTTAAAAAAAAATTAAAATTTTAAAAAGGGAAAAGGGAAAAATTTTTTTTAAAATTTTTTTTTTGGGGGGGGAAAAGGTTTTAAAAAAAAAGGGAAAAATTAACCTTTTTTGGGTTTTTTTTTATTTTCCCCTTTTTCCCCCAAAAAAAAAAAAGGGGGAAAAAAATTTTTTTTGGCCGGGGGTTTTTTTTTTTTTTTCCCCGCTTTTTCCCGGGAACCCCTTTTTCCCCCCGGGGGGGGGGAAAGGGGGGGCCCCCGGGGAAAAAAAAAATTTTTTAAAAAAATTTTAAAATTTTTAAAAAAAGGGTTTTGGGGGGGGGGGGGGGTTTGGGGGGGGGGGGAAATGGGGGGGTTGGGGGTTTTTTGGGGGGAAAAAAAAAAGGGGGGAAAAAAAGGGGGGGGGGAGGGAAAAAAAGGGGGGGTTTTGGGGAAAAAATTTGGGGGGGGAAAAAGGGAAAATGGGGGGTTTTAAAAAAAATTTTTGGGGGAAAAAAGGGGGGGGGGGGGAAAAAAAAAAAAGGGGGGGCCCCCCCTTCCGGAAAACCCCCCCTTTTTTTAAAAAAAAAAAGGGGGAAGGGGTTTTGGTTTTTGGCCTTTTTTTGGTTTTTTTTTTTCCCCTTTTTTTTTTTTTTGGGGGGGGGTTTTGGGTTTTTGGTTTTTTGGGGTTAATTTAAGGGGTTTTTTTTTTCCAAATTAAAAAATGAGGGGGGGAAAAGGATTTTTGGGGGGGTGGCGAAGGGGGGGGGGGTTTAATTTTGGAAAAGGGGGTTTTTGGGGCTGGGGTTTTAAAAAAAAAAAGGGGGGGGGCGGTTAAATTTGTTTTTTTTTTTTTTTTTTTTTTTCCGTCTGTTTCCTTGCGCTACCTCGCAAACGCAGGAGACACGAAAAAAAGGGAAAAATATATATAATTTTAATATTTATATATTTTTTAATATTATATTAATTTTATATATATAAAGAGGGGAAAAGGGGAGAGAGAGGAGAGAGAGAGAAGAGAGAGAGGGGAGAAGATAGATAGATAAAAAAGATAGGGTAGAAAAAAGCGTTTTTAAAGGGGGTTTGGGCCCTAATTAAAGGGCATTCAGGGTTTGGCCCGTGGGCGTCTCAGCTAACATTTGGGGCTGGGAAAAAAGGGTTCCAATTTCATTTCAAGCAGGTCGTCTCTTCAGATTTTTTTATTTTTAAATGCAGCTGTACGACCCTTGGGTATCATATAATGGCCTGGCCTTAGCGGGGGGGGGGGACCCCTTCAAGGCTTAAGGGGCAAAGGCTTTTTTCATACTCAATTTGGGCACCGTTTTTCGAAGGGGCGGTTTAAAGGGGTGCTCAAAAAAAGGGGGGGGGGGGGGGGGGCCAAAAAGGCTACCGTGTCCTTTTCTTTTCCCCCTTTAAGGCGGGGAAAGGCACCCCCTGACCGAGGGCTAATTTTTTTTTAAAACATTTCCTTTTTTGGCAAAATTTTGGGAAAATGGGAAAATGAGTCATTTTTTGCAGATTTTTTTGCACCTGGCGGGCCCGGGGCCCATATAAGTCCCGGGTGCCCCCGAAATTTCCGGGCATGGCAACGATTCTCTTGACATTTCAAAGTTCCACAATAGCGAAAAAGAGGGGAGGGTGTTTTGGGGCTCTTTTGACCTGTTCGTATTTTCTGGGTGGGTTTTTTTTTTTTTTTCTCTCTCTCTTTAACTCTTGCAAGTGTGTGAGTTTTAGTTTGGTTAAGTTCATGTTCACGTTTTACACCTTTTTTACCAAGGGGTGGGATAAGAAATGAATGATTTGGGATTTTAATTTTGGATGGTTTATCAGCAGGATGACGAAGGGGCGGGGCCGTTTTGGGTCAATTTTTTCGGAACAAAGGGGGTCGGGGCTGGGGCTGGGCGGGGTTTCCCTGCCCTGCCCATCGCCTTCGCTCCCCAAATCACCCCTTTTCCCCTTCCCTGGCCCAATTTGATTTTTCTTTTTCCTAAATTTTTTCCCCCCCCCCCCTTTTTTTTTTCCCTGCGTGAAAGCACTAATCACGGGCACTGGGTCTATTCGAGTCTCTGACTATGGCTACGGGATCACAAGCCACGACTCAACCTAGCAGTTCAGCCCTTCCCTTCTCATGGTAGAATTTAAACGCCTACTCTCGTTTTTTTTTTTTTTTTTTTTGCGAATTTGGGGGTTCCCCGGGGGTCAGTTAAAATACCCCCCAAACCCCCCCCCCTCTTGAAATGGGAAATTCGAGTTATGGCAATGAAAATTGCGCAGTGTCCGCTAGAACACTTTGCAAACACGGGCTTTAAATCGCTTACAAAAGCCATATCGGAATAATGTCAGATCCTCGAAAAAAAAAAAAGAAACCCCTCATGGTCGCGCCCCTAAAAAGAACGGGAAACTGAATTTCGAAGCGTCGTGGAAATATTCACATGCGAGAGATCTTTTGGAAGGGTGGAGCGGCCACCACCGCCTCACAGTCTTAGCGCGCGCCAGACATTTTGAAAACCACAGCCCACAAACCGTCCGCGGAAAAGACGCGAAGGAGTTTCACATTCCTGTGGAGGTGGAATGTATTTCCTCCCTCCCTCCCTCCTGGAGTCAGACACAGCAGATGGAGTCGAAACGCGCGGGAAAGATCGACGAATTTTTATTCTGTATGTTTATGGCGAAACGCGACCAACCTGTCCGTCACCGGTCGCTCTCAGTTTTACGAAAACCTGTTCCGGGAGAAGAGAAAAAAGTTAACATTCTGTCCTCTTGTCATGTTGGATCTGAATAAACTGCCTTTCTTTTGGAACTTTAACTGAAATTTCGTCTTAAGAAAAAAAGTAGGAAAAAATGAAATTCTTTACGAAAACACACAATACTAAAACACGTACACACAGTAAAAGAAAAAAAAAAAGTATCTTCCGGAGTGGGGTTCGATGAATTTCGAAATGATCAATACGACTCATCTCGGTATAGTTGGTAAGCATGAATGAGACAAATTTCCCAATAATTGTGGTAACCTACTTTAATGGTATTTCCATCAAAATATGAAATCATTGTAAATATACAAATTACAAAAAAAATAAGTATTAAGGCAAATGAGAGGAAATTTAACGAGCAAAGCGATATATTATGATTTTCGTGAAAGCAGGGCTGCTATTGTGTCGCCAGACCAAGGGGCATTTCTCAAAATCTTTCGTCCATGGTGTCATATTGTTTCACACAAAAAAGTGGTAAGCCACTTTTTTTTTATTGTCTATGTGTATACAATTCAAATTAGGTGATGGGGGAGGGAAGGGAAGGGAAGGGGAAATGTTATGGAAGACACCTTAAAATTCACCCTGATTCTCTAAATCCAACTTTTGTACTGAAGCCGCTGAACACATATTCATGAATCGCCCTATACTTACTTAGACAGATACACAGCAATCACACTTTTTTCACCTGTGGTCCCTCATGGATGCATTGAGAAAATGTGTGCAAAGAGAATCCACCGTTGGTGAGGGAGCAAAGATGGTTATGTTTGATGGTAAAGTTAACCCACCGATGCTGCATATGTGCAAGTCGAGGGCCCTGTGAATGCACAGGAACGGGAGAGTGTTGGAGATGAAATGGTTGTGGACAGTTTCTGGTATGAGGAGACTAAAGTTCGTGGATGTAGTAATAGAGTAAGAGAAACTTTTGGCCTTAAGGTAAGTATCATTAAGAGGGTGAGGAGGATGTGCTGAAAAATGGAGAAGATGAGTGAACAGAGATGGACTTATGTTAGAAATGGAAGGAGGAAGGGCAGACTCATGAAGAGCTGGGAGGAATATGTGAAAGTGGCGTTGAGTTATCGGGGCCTGAACTGCGCGCGAAGGAGGGTAAGACGTGGTCAGGATAGAAAGAACTGGAGTGAGGTGGTATACAGAGGACGACGTGCTGTCAGTGTGCTGAACTAAGGCACCTGATGAGGTTAGGAAAAAGAAAACTCAGAAAGGTCTGTCGGGCCTGGCTCTGAGTAAAGGGGACTGGTTCCGATGCATTACACATGACATCACGAGAATGGATGTGAAAAAAAAAAAAAAAAAATATATATATATATATATATATATATATATATATATATAGATAGATAGATAGATAGATAGATAGATAGATAGATAGAAAGATAGATAGATAGATGAATATAAATATATATCATATATATATTTTTTTTTTCAAACTATTCGCCATTTCCCGCGTTAGCGAGGTAGCGTTAAGAACAGAGAACTGGGCCACTGAGGGAATATCCTCACCTGGCCCCCTTCTCTGTTCCTTCTATTGGAAAATTAAAAAAAAGATATATATATATATATATATATATATATATATATATATATATATATATATATATATATATATATATATGTATATATATATATATTATATTATATGTGTGTGTGTGTGTGTGAGGGGAGAGAAGCCACCAAAGGTTCTCCTGATACCAGGAACACTCGTGTGCTTGAAGGAAAAATATGCTTCCCGGCGACGGCACTGCTTCCTGGAACAATTAACACACACACACACACACACACACACACACACACACACACACACACACACACACGGTCCCTTACGCAACCCCCCTCCCGCTCTGCCTGCCCAGACCCCACTCCACGAGAGAGAGAGAGAGAGAGAGAGAGAGAGAGAGAGAGAGAGAGAGAGAGAGAGAGAGAGAGAGAGAAGGGGGAGTGTAAATGATGGTTGAGTGGCACCCCCTTCCCCCCCACCTTGAGTGTTAATTAACGAGGTTTGGCTGTCCTGCGCGGAGACCTGCGCCGAAGCTGTGGTCCAGGGTCACCGTTGGCTGGTCAGACCCGGCGGTCCAGCGGGGTGTGTGTGTGTGTGTGTGTGTGTGTGAAGGACCGGTCCATAGGCACATAGTGGTCCAACACGGTCCACACTGTATAGATGACCACAGACGAGACGCACGGTCTCTGGAGGTACTTATGCAATACAGTAATTACGAATGACGTCATGGGTGGGGGATATTGTTCGATGAATATCAATCAATATCTGTATCAGCTTTCATGGCCGAGGTAGAATATACTCTAATACACCCATGTTTTGTCAGAATGGAATGGACGTGTTGATTCATAAAGTGGCATCTCAAACCATCGCTCGCCTTAATTTCTCTTAGCTTGTGAGAGAAACAAATTTTCAGAGTGTTTCAGGGACTCAGTGAACGTCAGAGAGTTATAGAGGTAAAAAAGGAAAAAAAGGTTATTCAACTGTTCTTCACAATTTTTGTTGACTTTGGATAACACTGTATAGATGAATTACCTGCGCAAACCTCATTTTTTTTCTTCATTGCTGAAAGTTCGTGGATAATCTGCCCTTTGGTTTATGTGGGGTCTTTGTGGGTCTCTGACCTCAGCAGCGTATCTTAAGTTTAAGCTACTGGTCAACCCAGACAAAGACCAGCCATAAAACACACACACACACACACACACACACACACACACACACACACACACGTATGTATATATATATATATATATATATATATATATATATATATATATATGTGTGTGTGTGTGTGTGTGTGTGTGTGTGTGTGTGTGTGTGTATGTATGTATGTATGTCTGTATCTTGATTTGACTAGAGGTATTGATATAATACCTTTGAAAATCAAGATATGACGAGAGTGAAAATAGCCTAGTCAAAAAGCCTAGTTCACCGGTGTTTCGGACTCATGCAGCAAACAAGGACAGTTAACAGTCATGACGCAATCATTTTTCTCTAATTCCCCCCCCCCCCAAGATATTATTTTTTGTTCCCAAAGAACTCATTCGCTGGGTAATTAGAATGTCAGATGCTGCCTGGCCAGCCTCTCGCTAGCATTTGGGTGTATTTCCTCTTCCGCCTTCATATGCTGTTCAGAATTCACGAGACGAGATTTAATTATTATTATTCATTTTCCTTGCGTCCGTCACCTTATTCACTGATTTTTCCCCTCTGATTGATTTTCGTCCAATTGATTTTTCCCCCCTAATTGATTTTTTTCCCCCTAAAACGTCACAAGCTATTTGATATGGAGGCCAGAAATGGAGAGATTGTGAGCAGAGAATGAATGACTTGTGGGGTTTAATAAGTCTCCTATCGTTTTCTCTCTCTTGAAGTCTTATATGTGAAGCCTTGAAAATGGGAAGTGGCTTCTGAGGAAGATGAGAAAATTTTGGTTTAAAGATAAAGAATATTGGATTTCACACACACACACACACACACACACACACACACACACACACACACACACACATATATATATATATATATTAGGTACAGTAGGGGTGAGGGTCAAGTCAATTGGGAGGTGAGTTTGAATGGAGAAAAACTGGAGGAAGTGAAGTGTTTTAGATATCTGGGAGTGGATCTGTCAGCGGATGGAACCATGGAAGCGGAAGTGGATCATAGGGTGGGGGTGGGGGCGAAAATTTTGGGAGCCTTGAAAAATGTGTGGAAGTCGAGAACATTATCTCGGAAAGCAAAAATGGGTATGTTTGAAGGAATAGTGGTTCCAACAATGTTGTATGGTTGCGAGGCGTGGGCTATGGATAGAGATGTGCGCAGGAGGATGGATGTGCTGGAAATGAGATGTTTGAGGACAATGTGTGGTGTGAGGTGGTTTGATCGAGTAAGTAACGTAAGGGTAAGAGAGATGTGTGGAAATAAAAAGAGCGTGGTTGAGAGAGCAGAAGAGGGTGTTTTGAAATGGTTTGGGCACATGGAGAGAATGAGTGAGGAAAGATTGACCAAGAGGATATATGTGTCGGAGGTGGAGGGAACGAGGAGAAGAGGGAGACCAAATTGGAGGTGGAAAGATGGAGTGAAAAAGATTTTGTGTGATCGGGGCCTGAACATGCAGGAGGGTGAAAGGAGGGCAAGGAATAGAGTGAATTGGAGCGATGTGGTATACAGGGGTTGACGTGCTGTCAGTGGATTGAATCAAGGCATGTGAAGCGTCTGGGGTAAACCATGGAAGGCTGTGTAGGTATGTATATTTGCGTGTGTGGACGTATGTACATGTGTAGGGGGGGGGGGTTGGGCCATTTCTTTCGTCTGTTTCCCTGCGCTACCTCGCAAACGCGGGAGACAGCGACAAAGTATGAAAAAAAAAAAAAAAAAAAAAAAATATATATATATATATATATATATATATATATATATATATATATATATATATATATATATATATATATATATATATATATATGACAACTTACCTAACCCAACCTATCTTACATTAACCCAGCCTAGCGTAAGTCACGCCAGGTTTGATTAAGGGAATCAGCTAGACTAAACTAACTTTTTTTTTTTTCAGTTCATTTAGTTACAAGAGCAACAAGACACAGCTCATAGACTCGTTGTAGGTAGTGAGGAAGACATTTAAAATGGCGACGGCTTGCAGACTCTCCCGTGATGAATATAAATTGAACTGACCTCGGGTTGGTAGAAAACTGTTGGCCATTTTTTCTTTTTTTTCTTCTTTTCTTGTCTTTTATTCACAACGCAATTGATCTGGTGGTCACACGCACGCGTCGGAGACGCTTGGTGACATTCACATTTTTTTTGTGTGTGTCGCGGTTTAAATGCCCAGAAGCGATCCTTCGGGGCCGACGATGTGTTTTAAATGGAAATATTTCAAAAAACTTCCGACTCCCATTCTCCGTCAATTAGGACATGCGCGAAGAAACCGCGACTCCATTGTAGTCTTTAGCCTATACTTATATATTTTATTTTGCGTCAACAAAATGTCAGAAGCAAAGCTGAGATATATATATATAATGATTCTTATCATTTTCATAATTGGCCTTTACGATATCGCTTCCCGAAACAGCTAATTCTTTCGTCCATTATCTTTGAGAAAGCATATTCCTTGCTGAGCCCCGATTTAATTAATATCTGCTCTCTTTTCCTCTCTTTTCTTAATTCTTTCATCGGAGAATGGCTCTTGGACCGGGGCATGTTTTTACTCGGGCCATGTCCGTCACTATGAAATATATATATATATATATATATATATATATATATATATATATATATTTTTTTTTTTTTTTTTTTTTCATACTATTCGCCATTTCCCGCGATAGCGAGGTAGCGTTAAGAACAGAGGACTGGGCCTTTGAGGGAATATCCTCACCTGGCCCCCTTCTCTGTTCCTTCTTTTGGAAAAAAAAAAAAAAAAAAAAAAAAAAACGAGAGGGGAGGATTTCCAGCCCCCCGCTCCCTTCCCTTTTAGTCGCCTTCTACGACACGCAGGGAATACGTGGGAAGTATTCTTTCTCCCCTATCCCCAGGGATAATATATATATATATATATATATATATATATATATATATATATATATATATATATATATATATGATCATCTTACGTATCATATGTTCACAGAGTCCTCCATTACCCCTCCACCCAAGGCCTGCATAGGAAAAAGGAAGCGAAATTGCCACGTTAAATTCTTCCATATACGCTTGTTAACTGGGGTTTTGCTTCTCCTTTCGTACACATTCCCACGCTAAAATCACCTCTCTAATTCACATATTTCTTGACGTTTGTCCTATCACCCTTATTCACTTTCCTTACGAATTGAGACAGCCTGTGTTCTTCCTTATAACTTAGATTAACTGGGGGGAAAAAAAAGAAAAAAAAAAAACGATTTATCCGCGAAGCTTGGCCAGGAAGTACGTTTACGCTTTATGTTACTGAAGACAAATGAATATCTTTTTTTCACCCCCACGCCTTCTTTACCCTGAAAGAGATCTTTGTTGGCTGCTTATGGTATGATTAAGTCTGCTGGATATTTAAGCAGGAGCGGAAAAAGGAAGGACTTCCATTAACGTCGTCCGTTAAAAAAATATATCAGTCAATGTTTTGATTTAAGAGAATAAACCAAAGCAAGAAATCATGTTGATGATGTCGGATGCCCAGCCAGAGGACATATTCACACTTTTCAGTGAAATTTCGATAACTTTATCTATTCCTTCACCATTTTACTGTTGTTCGATCCGGCAGCAATTTATTTCTGTGGAAATTTTCGACAAGTTAAATGTTAATATGGCGCAAGGAGAGTGAATATGTACCCATTTGAACTTACACCGTTTCTATATATCCATTCTTACCTGGGCCTCGTCTATTATATACAGCATAACCCCATTAAAATCATCTTTATAATCATTACACACGTCGCGTTATTTCACAATCGCACCATCGTTAATTTATGAATGAGTGTGGTACATAGAAATGTGGAAATGCTGACCTCCTAACCTCAGCTGAGCCAGTGAGATGATCATGCCTGCGTGGTGAGTGGGCCAGCTCACATGTTCCTCCTACCCGATCATTACTGCTTTAGGAGTCAGATTAGGAAAGTAGTAGCCTCACGTATCATTAAACCTTGGGACATGGTCGACGTGACGGAAACATTCCCGACATCGCGTTACGCCATCTTGCACGTGTACCGGCCGGCCTCTGGATGGTCCTGGCCTAGCCTAGCTGGTTGGTACTGGGAAGCAGATAATGCGTAGCGGCGTGTATTGAGACACACACATAATGCGTAGCGGTCGATGGCGTCCCTACCTTACCCTAGTGTGTACTGGGACATGGATGATAAGCACTGGCAAATGACCAGCCTAGCCTAGCCTAGCTTGTGTGGAACCTAGGCATGTACTAGGACATGGATGATCGCTGATGGTGATCCTAGCCTAGCATGCGAGGGGTCCATAGATGACGTTTTTTTGGCCTTAGACAATCCTCTGGCCTAGCATAGCTTAGCATATCATAGCGTAGCATAGCTTAGCATATCATAGCTTAGCATAGCTTAGCATATCAAAGCCTGTAATGAGACACGGGTGATGTGTAGTGGATGGTGACGATCCATGCGTATCCTTAACTGTACTGGGACCCGGATAATGTCTTAGTGGCCGATGACGACCCTAGTGACCATAGCCTGTACTGAGAGATGGATGAGGCATAGCGATCAGCTACGACCTAACCTAACGTGTACTGGGGCACGGATGGTGTATTGGCCAATGACGACCTTATCTCATCTGTACTAGGAGGGAGATGATATGTAGTGGCCGCTGACAACCCTAGACTAACATGTACTGGAACACGGAGGTTGCAAGAGGTGGCCGACCACACTGGTGACTATTTTGCCGACAGGCTTTCTCTCGTCCCCCCTCCTGTGCCGTCGACAGCGTGGAACCACCATCCATTTCAACCTACCGCAGAGAAATACCTTAAGATATTGAAGAAACAGGTGTTAACCGGTCTGAAATTCTTATTGTTATTATCAACTTTAAGATATCATCTTACTTATGGTCATTTAACGTTGGCTTAGGTTAGCAAAAAAAAAAAGTGGTTCATTGGTTGAAATTGATGATGATATTTTAACATTAAGGCTTCTTTAGATTAGCTTTGGTTACATAAAGTTAGATTAAGATGATAACAGTGTTTTAACTGTGGATATTTTAGATTAGGTTTGGTTAGGTAAGGTTAAGAAGGATAGGTTAGGGTAGGTTAAGTCAGGTTGGGGTAGCCAGAAGATAATAAAGAATCCCATCACGTTCCAGTACCTTGATTTTATTGTCATATTTTTCTAAAGGTTAGGTTAGGCTTCCTCTACCGCGTCATAGTGTGTTATTTAACATACTTCCAGGCGACTCTGCGCTAACCAACCTTTCTTGACATTATCCTCCACTCTCCATTGTTCCTATGCCGTCCTTCACTTTCTACTGTTCCCACATTATAGCCTTCATGCTCACTGCACCTCTCATGTTAGGCTAGCCTGCACAGATGTCTCCAAACTTGCCCTTATGGAGGTCTTCCTGGTCTGCATTTCCATATAAGTCATCCATGTTAATCTAAAGCGTTGTGAACGCCATCTCTTATCATCTGTCACCCATTATTCACGCTACGTGGCACCTCTCCACGCTGCCTGCACGCCCCTTGCTAACGCCTCCTCTCTCCCTCTGTGTCGTTGCAGCGTGTAGCGGCGTGCGTTGCGGCGGGGGCAGGAAGTGCGTGTTGGACGAGCAGATGACCCCGCGGTGTGTGCGGTGCCCGACCACCTGCCCCAGGCTGGACAAGGCCCGCCCGCTCTGTGCCGCCGACGGCCACACCTACACCTCCCCCTGCCACCTGAAACGGGCCTCCTGCCGCGCCGCCGCCCACATACCCAGGGCTTACAAGGGCCCCTGTAGAGGTGAGTTAACCCTAGGCCCAAGGCGGAGGGCCCCTGTTGAGGTGGGTTATTACTAGGCCCAGGGCTCAGGGCCCCGTTGAGTTGGGTAGGCCCTAGACTAGGGCACATACGGTACTTGTAAAGGATGACCCAGGGAGGTGTTCCTGCGGTACAGGTAAGACCGTAGAACCCTCCCCTCCTGACGGTGCTGTATAACGATACTTAGTACACTGTGGTACGACACCACACCAACAGATAACAAAAGGTAAACTTTGATTACGGAAATGAAAAGCATTTTTTTATTTTCATTTCATGATGTTTTCCGTTGTTGTTTTTTTTTTTATAGATTATCGTCCAATCTTCCTCCTTATTCTTGTTAGTTTATAAGACTTATTAAAGTATATCTTATCAGTTCTAAGTCTCATGTGTACCTGCTGGTTTCCCTTTATACGATTGCTCTTTAGTTTGTGTGAATTTGTCTGTGGAAGTAAACTATCAAATGAGCGTCTGGGGTTACAGTGATAAGCTGAATTGATAATAAAACTGTCGGTTACTTGGGAGAATTGACTGTTTCGTGTACTGTGTATGTGTTTGTATAGGTGTGTCCAAATTTTGTTTTTTTTGTTAACTGAGACGGCACGGGTAGTTGAGGCCCTTAGCAAGGCCATCCCATTAACTCTCTCTCTCTCTCTCTCTCTCTCTCTCTCTCTCTCTCTCTCTCTCTCTCTCTCTCTCTCTCTCCACAATGCTACCCAGACAAAATCAAATATGCAACATTCATATTACCCAGTTGGAACATTGGCTCACTCAGAACAGAAACTTTGCATCTCCACTAAAATCCACTATCATCTACCAAGCCCCAGACAGACATTAATCGAACCTGCACCCTCACATGACCCCCAAAGGATTATCTGTTTCTGCTTACATCTCACACACGACACACACACACACACACACACACACACACACACACACACACACACACACACACACACGCACATGACGTTCAATCCCCACACCAGATACATCAACACAAATGTCATACAGAAACTTAACGACCTCAAAACAATTACTGGTACCGGTCTGGGTTGGGGGGGGGGGGGAGAGGTCTCTTCATATTACATAAACAGTTCATTCGCTCCACCGTAAACTGCGCCTCATCCCTCCTGGTCATCCACCCTATCAAAAGTAAACATAACCCACCTGCAAACCACACAAAACAAGGCCCCCCCTGAGAGAATTCCTTGGTTGCCTTTGCTACCACAGACCTTCATCACCCGCACAGTGAAACAAAAATACATTCACTACAATCTCGCTTCAATATGCTCGACATCCATTTTTTTTTTTTTTCACCCACACCACACCGTCACGAACCACCAACTCCCCAAGCAGAAGCTAAAAGAAAAAGGAAAAAAGAAAAACTTCCCTGTTTCACACTTCAGCCATTTTCAACTCATAAATCTGTCCTCCCCCCAACATATGTGACACAAAGCACATACTGCGCGCACACACACACACACACACACACACACACACACACACACACACACACTAATGACTCGACATACACTAAACAACCGCCCTTCCCCCCAACCCCGCCTTGAATTCCATCCCGCCAGTTATACACCCATCTGAAACTCCGCACCCCGAGGCATGTGAGTGACACCCTTTCGTCTGCTTTCTAGACACCACTCATTTCCTACAATACTGCGCACAAAGGTTCATCGTATCACAGGATCCGACTTGCCCAAAACGGATCATATTGAAGACTCTAAACACTTGCTGCTTAGCTGTCCAGCGCTCGCCTCACACAAACACGTCACGACACTTCGTGACCCCTGGTACCGGCCGGGAGACATGGCCAGCTTCCTATGCGCTGCGGGAGCTTTATAAATGGGGATCCTGGGACAACAAAGTTAGCATATATGTAGCGAGGTAGCTCCTGGAACAGACGAAGAAAGACTTCATTCGCTTACTTCCATTCTCTAGCTGTCATGTGTAATGCACCGAAACCACAGCTCCCTGTCCACAACCAGGCCCCACAGACCTTTCCGTGGTTTACCGCAGGCACTTCACATGCCTTGGTTCAGTCTATTGACGGCACGTCGACCCCTGTATACCACATCCTTCCAATTCACACTATCCCCTGCATGCCTTTCACTCTCCCGCATGTTCAGGCCCCGGTCACGTATATGTGTATGCATATGGGTTGTGTGTATAAACATGTATGTGTGTGTATGTATAAATGTGTATGTATGTGTATGTATAAAGGTGTATGTCTGCTCAGGAGGTTGAGGTGAGTAATGTTGTCATGTTGGTCGCCTACAGACGATGCTTCGTGTGGGGAGGTGCGATGCTGGCGCGACCAGCGCTGCCTGACGCACGACGCCACGGGTCGGCCGCAGTGCACGTCGTGCAGCTCCCTCGACTCCTGTCGGCCCTCCTCCCGCCCCGTCTGCGCCTCCGACGGGAGGACGTACCCTTCCTGGTGCGCTTTCAGACATGAGGCTTGTCGCTCCGGGCGGGCCCTCACTCCGACTCTGCACCATCACTGCACCGCAAGTGAGTACCGTGTACTGTACCGTTCTTACCACCGTACCATATGGTACCCCGAGGTGGTGTAACGTCTTTGTTGTACCTTTCCTGCCACTGTACCTTCATGGTACCATAGGGTACCCCAAGAGGTAGCTTTTCTTCATGTAAACCCTCAGCGATGAACGAGGTAAGTACAGATAATTTTGTCCTTGAGAGTTTACCACTATACCTGCAGACGAGTTTGCCAGTATACATGCAAGACGAGGAGGTTTACCAGCGTCGCCAGGGGCGTTTTGACTTCCTCCTGGTTTACGATGGCTGGTGTGTGTGTGTGTGGGTGGGGGGGATCTGTGGTCGCCATCTGGAGGCTGTGACCTCGACCTCGAGGCGTCATATGAGAACGATAGGTCTCAAAAGGAGAGAGGGTTCCTTCCTTAGAGACTCGGCTTTTACACTGACGTGGGCGTCAGGTCCAAGGCTAGGCCTTCATACCTAAGGGGTTGCAGCGCTCTCGTGCGTAAGGTCCGCCCCCTTTCATTTGAAGGGCCCGGCTATGCATACCTTAGTCACGTTTCCCCAAACGCTTGCACGGTGCTTGGAGGGGCGTTGGTTGGTTGTGCAGTCACTGAGCATATGGTGCGCCTCGTATTTATACCCGGATTCTTCCGTGACGTCCTTACCCGACAAACGACGGCGCTCTACGAGGGACGCCCTTCGTACATCGTAGCAGTTGTACCTCAGGTGCTCCGTGTGTACTTGCAAAAACCACTGGGTAAAGAACTAGAACGTTAGCGACCTCACTGCCGCCTGATATGCCGACGTTTTGTCTGTCTGTGCCAAAGGCCTGTATCGTCTACTGCCAGCCAGCCTTGGCACTCCGCATTCAGGGAAAGAGTTCGTCTGGCGAAGAGGTGGTTGAGGGAATAACAGTTGTGTGGAGGGGAAGGAGGGAGGACGAGCTTAAGTATGGGTAGAGAGGGAGCAAGAATACAAGGCGTGGTTCCAGGGGCGTGTCCAGGGAGATGGAGCTCCACTGAGAGGAACGTCAGACGAATAGAAGGAGAGAGAGAGAGAGAGAGGAAGACGAACATGTACTGGTGGGGATGGGAGGTGGCAGTGGTGATCGTGTCGATGATAAGGTTAAATACCATCCAACTGAGATTGCCCAGAGGGGCCGGGAGGGGAGAGGAGCAGTTACTCCGCTGCATCTGCCCAAATACGGCAGCCCCCACGCCGTGTGAGGGGGTGAATATGGGGCCTTTTTGTATAGGAGGAGCAGCAGGTCAGAGATGATTCCACGAGATATGGTTTACTGCCATACCGAGGATGTTTGATGCTGGTCGGGCGGCGCGTCGCGAATATTGTGGAAAATGGGGAATGATTGAGGATCCTTTATTTGAAAGGGGTACTTTAAGGGTCTCTTTAGGGGAGTTTTTGGTGCCCTAGGTATTACAGGAGGTAAAGCTAATGCTAGAAATTGGTGGTTTATGGAACAGACTCAATAAATATTGATGAAGGGTGATGAGAGGAGCGAGAGTGTTGGCTGAAGATGAGTGCTGGGCGGGGGAGTGGTCTCCTTGCAAGAGATTGTCGATGCTTCCCATTCGTATTCGTAAGAGCATCCAGGGGGGAGGGGGGGGGGGTAGTATGTGCTTCCTCCCCTCCTTCAAGTGTCTTAGTTGCTGTAGGGGGCGAAGGGAGGGGGGAGTGGGGGGGGGGGGGTTGAAACTAGAAGCGACGTTCGGGAAAGAGAAGGTCCGTTCGTCAGAGATACGGGAGGAGAATGTTGTAAAATTATTCTCATCGTGTCCGTATGAGGTCGTAGGGTTTGTGGTTCCTGGAAGACGGCGTTGATATCGTCAGTAAAATAAGGTAGGATAGGCGAAGGGGGGGAGGAAAAATTAAGGCCTCTGGGACATGAGCGTGGTCCACTGGTCGCTTTGCTTGGGGGAAAAGAGGTAAAAAAAAAAAAAAAAAAGCATCAGAGATGGGAAGCTAAAAAGAAGGAAATTTGACGAGAAGAGCCGGAGGCTAAGTAACTTTTGACGGAGGAGTTTGGGACTCTGGTGACAGGTTAGGGACAAGGTCTTCTCCCAAGTCTTTCTTACAACCTGATTCTGGAAGCAAATTTCCTTCTGGATAATATTCATATCGAGATCTTTAAGAATGAATGGCATGCACGGATGTTTCTTTGGTAGTTACTGGAAGCAAATTTGAAGTCGAGAGTGAGCAGAGAATTCAGATGGATGACCGGGGGTGGTGATGCACAGATCCCACGTCACAGAGTGAGATGGCATCTTGCAAAAAGGGATGAGTTATGTTTGTGGTAACCACTTATGAGGCTCGGGGAAGAACTGATTTGAAGTCTCGAGCTGTTAATATTGGGACTTAGTGGGGGAAAAGCTCACCATGTGTGAGAATGGACTTTGGTCTTATGTAAGATTCCCCCCCCCCAAAAAAAATAAAAATGATAAGCTTGAGAGTGTGGTAGGGCGCTGAGCAAGACAAGCTGGAAAAGCCAGCTTAGGACGGATACAAAGTCCTTTGGTTCATTACGTCTCAACGAAGAAGGGCTACCTTGAGCACTGGGATATGCTCTCTCTCTCTCTCTCTCTCTCTCTCTCTCTCTCTCTCTCTCTCTCTCTCTCTCTCTCTCTCTCTCTCTCTCTCTCTCTCTCTGAGCCTGTGTTGAGCTGCTATATTGCTTAGCGAACGTATGAAACACTTCAGGTCCTCGGAGTCGAGGTTTAGAAGCAGAGGGGGAGACGATTGGAACGGCTCTTGAGCGCGACTCCTGACGAAGCGTCGATTTGATGAGATCGTCGATCACCGAGAGAGAGAGAGAGAGAGAGAGAGAGAGAGAGAGAGAGAGAGAGAGAGAGAGAGAGAGAGAGAGAGAGAGAGAGAGTGTCGATAGGTGAGAGATGGTAAGGTAAGACAGGCCGTTCTAGTAAAGCTGCTTTCCAATAAGAAGCTAATAGATATATATATATTTTTTTTTTACTGTCAAACTGCTTTGAGAGGCACGCGCTTGGAGACGAAGAATGAAAACTGCCAGCGGAACTGGTGTTCCTGGCTTGGCTGAGTGTTTTTTTTTACCGTAAGGTGTGTGTGTAGGTGTGTGTGTGTGTGTGTGTGTGTGTGTGTACGTGGGTGTGTAACTTAGTAGTATTCATATTGCTTTTTGACATGAAAGGAAGTCTTGTGTTGACGGTAGAGGGAGCATGTCTTGTCTTGGGCCAGGGTTGAAGGAAGGATGTATACTCGCCAATCTGGATAGTTAATGGGAGGCCCCTATCCCTATCCATGACATTCCAGGGGCTCTGGACGAGACGAAGAGTCCGTCCTCCCTAATCTTCCGTCCTTAGAATTAATAGACGGGTGTGGGATTTGGTTAGGGAGGTCTAGAAAACGGAGGGTTGGGGAGAGAGAGAGAGAGAGAGAGAGAGAGAGAGAGAGAGAGAGAGAGAGAGAGAAAAGGACAGGTCACAGGGACGAGGCGGTAATTAGAAGATCATAGAGACGGAGAGAGAATGATAATGTGGAGGCTTGTTGTGGGGGAAGGGAAAGGTCAAGTGTGTTAGGGCGCCCCCCATTCCCCCCCCCCTCCCCTAGGATGGTCAGGAATGCGGAATGGTCCCGTGGATGAGGCGTGTGTGTGTGTGTGTGTGTGTGTGTGTGTGTGTGTGTGTGTGTGTGTGTGTGTGAAGCCACTGGATGAGGTCCCCCGATTCTTCTTGGAAGAGTCGAAACGTTTCAGACTTGCAGGGTCGAGGGAGTCGTAAAGACCACACATAGAAAACAGGATCTTGAGCATGCCGCCACAACTTGGATCAGAGCGGATGACGAGTGATGACGATCCAGGTGTTGTCTACAAGTTGTGAGGGGGGGAAGGGGAAGACTAGGTGGAGTGTTATAGTGTGTTCTACAGGTGCGAGGTCGGGAGGTAGGTAGGTAGGTTGCTAGGCAGGCAGGTGGGTTGTGTCTAGGTCGTTAGGAAGGATGGATGATCTAGGTTTAAGATGGAAGGCTGAAGCTTGTGCATGGAATTTATACATATATGACAGGCGGACACTACTACAGTGAGTGTTCATGTGGCCGGAACTGGGGTGAGTGTCGTCTGCCTGGCTGCGACAGAAGGGGTAATAGGGAAACCCCCTCCCCCTGACGTCGATGCGAACTTCCACAGACTGATCTATTCGGGGTTACAGTGAGAGCAAAGCATTATCTACATGTAGGAAACATCTTTTGACTTGACCTGTTTAGATGGAGGAAGGGAGGGAGTTCCCATGTAGTCAGGTTCAGACAGCAGAGCGAGATGTAGGAGGCTTCAGTGAGGAGTCGTTCTTGCTCCTTGACCCACCAGCGTAACTCAGGGACCAGCCAGCCAGTGGGGGTATAGATCTAGACATGAACACGTCCACCTTCGCCCGAACCTCAAGCAAGTCAGCGCGAGCCGCCAGAGGCCTTCACACAGGCAAGAAGCCAAAAAGTGTCAGATGTTCCCATTGCACTTCTGTGTGTGTGTGTGTGTGTGTGTGTCCCCTTCGTCAGTGGCCAAGTCCTCTGGCCTGCAGAGCACAGAGGACTCGAGGTGACTTTAAGACATATCATCTCGAGGGAAGTAAGTAGGTGTGTGTGTGTGTGTGTGTGTGTGTGTGTGTGTGTGTGTGTGTGTGTGGTAGACCAGAAGAACCACGAGTGAGAGTGTAGGGGAACAGTTGAATGACTGCTGAAGCATTTTTGGTACCACTGCTTGCGCGTTGCTGGGACCAGTGTTGATGTATTGTTGGTACCAATGTCAGTGGCTGCGTGGGCTGTACTTCTGTCTGTGTTGATTGATACCACTACCCGTGTGCTGTTGGTACTACTGCTCATGTGTTGTTTGCACCACTGGTTGGGTATTGTGGGGTACCCGTGCTGATGTGCTGTTCGTTCCACCGCTGGTGTGTTGCGGGTATCGCCGCCGATGTGTTGCTGGTATCGCCGTTGGTGTGTTGCGGGTATCGCCGCCGATGTGTTGCTGGTATCGCCGCTGGTGTGTTTGCTGGTATCGCCGCTGCTGTGTTGTGGGTATCGCTGCTGATGTGTTGCTGGTATCGCCGCTGCTGTGTTGTGGGTATCGCCGCTGATGTGTTGCTGGTATCGCCGCTGCTGTGTTGTGGGTATCGCCGCTGATGTGTTGCTGGTATCGCCGCTGATGTGTTGTGGGTACCGCCGCTGATGTGTTGCCACCGCTGTATCGTGATCTGTGCCGACCATCGAACACCTCAGCCGACCATCGAACCCCTCAGCTCCCAGGCAGACAATCACACACACTTGGCCAACAGGAGACTTGGCCAACAGGAGACGCGGACCCACAGACATTTGGCCAACAGGAGACTCGGACCAACAGACACTTGGCCAGCAGGAGACGCGGACCCACGGGTGGCTGTGGCCACCCCCCCATAAGACCCCCACCTCACACTCCTGGTAGGGGGGGCCACCCCCCCCCCCCCCCCCATTCCTTATCAGCCACCAACCCACAGCTACGCCCCCGACACCACACACGCACCGACGCCCACGGATCGAACCCGTGTCATGTGTGCCACACTCCTCTCACGAGACCCGCTCGCCACACCTACACACACACACACACACACACACACACACACACACACACACACACACACACACAAATACACACACACATGCACACTGCAAGTCCTACGATTAAGTCTCCCATCCTCCCCACAGACTCAGCTCTCTCTCTCTCTCTCTCTCTCTCTCTCTCTCTCTCTCTCTCTCTCTCTCTCTCTCTCTCTCTCTCTCTCTCTCTCTCTCTCTCTCTCTCGCCGACATTATAACTCCCAGTAGTTTTATTTCACTGGGTTGTGGGGCGAAAGGATAAGGTCGAACAGGGGAGAGAACAAGGTCGAACAGGTGAAGGGAACGAGGTTGAACAGGGGAGGGAACGAGGTTGAACAAGGGAGGGAACAAGGTCGAACAGGGGAGGGAACGAGGTCGAACAGGGGGAGGGAACGAGGTCGAACAGGGGGAGGGAACGATGTCAAACAGGGGAGGGAACGAGGTCGAACAGGGGAGGGAACGAGGTTGAACAGGGGGAGGGAACGAGGTCGAACAGGGGGAGGGAACGAGGTCGAACAGGGGAGGGAACGAGGTCGAACAGGGGAGGGAACGAGGTCAAACAGGGGAGGGAACGAGGTTGAACCGGGGAGGGAACGAGGTTGAACAGGTGAAGGGAACGAGGTTGGACAGGTGAAGGGAACGAGGTTGAACAGGGGAGGGAACGAGGTCAAACAGGGGAGGGAACGAGGTTGAACAGGTGAAGGGAACGAGGTTGAACAGGGGAGGGAACGAGGTCAAACAGGGGGGAACGAGGTTGGACAGGGGAGGGAACGAGGTCAAACAGGGGAGGGAACGAGGTTGAACAGGCGAAGGGAACGAGGTCGAACAGGGGAGGGAACGAGGTTGAACAGGGGAGAGAACGAGGTCGAACAGGGGAGGGAACGAGGTTGAACAGGTGAAGGGAACGAGGTCAAACAGGGGAGGGAACGAGGTCAAACAGGGGAGGGAACGAGGTTGGACAGGGGAGGGAACGAGGTCAAACAGGGGAGGGAACGAGGTTGAACAGGCGAAGGGAACGAGGTCGAACAGGGGAGGGAACGAGGTTGAACAGGGGAGAGAACGAGGTCGAACAGGGGGAGGGTACGAGGTCAAATAGGGAGGGGGTATTGCTACTACTCCCCCTCACCTCCTCTCCCCGGGGAATCGTGAATGGGGGGAGAGGGGGCAGAGAAGGGGGAGTGGAGGGAGGGGAGGTTCCTGGAGCTAACCACACTGTGCCATCTTTGCCTCCCGTGTCAACAGGATGCGATGCGCCAGGTGTGCGTGTGTGTGTGTGTGTGTGTGTGTGTGTGTGTGTGTGTGTGTGTGTGTGTGTGTGGGACGCCTCCTGGCGGCCACCAGGTGTGTAGCAAGCGATGGTTGGGGGGGGGGGGAGTGTGCCCCCCCCCCCCCACCACACACACACACAAACACAACCATGACGACATAAGCACCACCCCCCCCTCTCCCTCCCTCCCCTCCTCTCCCCCTGGTAAACCCCCCTCCCCCACGGGTGTAAGGGATGGTGAGGGGATGAGGGGGAAGGGGGGGATGAGGGGGGTTGTTGTTGTGTGTGTGTGTGTGTGTGTGTTCAAGGTAGCGTACCCAAAGCGGTTACGCCATCGTTCGCGGAGATGCGTTAGTTAAGTTACCGTGGGCCCAAGCGCTTTGCGTCAGGGCCGTCGATCGTGTGACGTGGGCGTTTCACCACAGCACTTTAAAATGGGGGAAGGGGGGGCCTTTTATTTTTCTCTCTCTTTTTTTCTTTCTTTCCTTCTTTTTCAACGCCCGATCTGCTTGAGGTGTTCAGTGGGTCCAGGCGGGGTTGGTGGTGGTTGGCTGTAAGGTGGACGGACGGACACAAGACGCACGCAGGACCTGCCTTAGCGTGGGCCAGTAGGCTCTCTCGATGTGTCCTCAACTTCTTACGTTGTTCTCTCTCTCTCTCTCTCTCTCTCTCTCTCTCTCTCTCTCTCTCTCTCTCTCTCTCTCTCTCTCTCTCTCTCTCTCTCTCTCTCTCTCTCCACAAACCAGGTTTATTATACCATCGTACATCTTTTGAAATCACAAGAGCTCTCTTTCTTTTTTATTTTTGGTCATGTCTTTATCCTTTTTCTTTTTTCGTGTCTGTATCTTTATTTTTTTGTTCGTGTCTTTATCTTTATTTTTTATTCGTGTCTTTATCTTTATTTTTTGTTCGTGTCTTTATCTTTATTTATTGTTCGTGTCTTTATCTTTATTTATTGTTCGTGTCTTTATCTTTATTCAATGTTCGTGTCTTTATCTTTATTTATTGTTCGTGTCTTTATCTTTATTCATTGTTCGTGTCTTTATCTTTATTCATTGTTCGTGTCTTTATCTTTATTCATTGTTCGTGTCTTTATCTTTATTCATTGTTCGTGTCTTTATCTTTATTCATTGTTCGTGTCTTTATCTTTCTGTCTCATTTCGTTCTAAGGAGGAAGTTTCCTGTTGTGACTTCCGCGAGGACGGGCGCTTGCCCTCACTACCGTGTGCTACCTCATTCCCTATCCTGTTCGACCTCGTTCCCTCCCCTGTTCGACCTCGTTCCCTCCCCTGTTCGACCTCGTTCCCTCCCCTGTTCGACCATGTTCTCTCCCCGTCTCGCTTTTTGACATCTTTCCTTGAACCGCTTGTCACCCTTATCTTGTCCCATCCAGCAATATTTAAGGCTACAGGTGCCCATATTCGTCCTCACTCCATGTAAATTTCACAAAACCTTTCATTACACTTCCCTAGTTCCTGGCTGCTAAACTCCACATCCCAATTCGTTACCAAAACTTTTCTTTGTGTTTAGTTACCACGATCATGTCGCTTCTTTGAGTCTGGTCTCATTTCTGCTCTTTTTTGCTTTCTCCTTTGAAGCACAAACTCACACCGAAGCATAGCATGATCACTCTCTGCAGTTTCGTATATGATATTGTCAACATCTAAGCTACTCTTTGCAGTGATAAGGTCTTGTATTAACGGTGCATTAGTCCATCTGATCCTAAAGTGCTCCTTTGATATATGCTGGCTTGGGAAATTGGGAAGATTTTCCTGTATATACATACTCTCCAAGAACTTGTGTCTCCTTGACTATCTACCTCCATAAGAACCTATATTTTCCCCAGTCTCTGGCTACGTAACTTTAATCCTCCATTGCCATTACTTTCCCGTGTATAAGAAGCCTTTCTTTCCCTGATTTCAAGTGCCATCCAAATTGTTTCCTTGTTTTCATCGCGTATTTGTTCCGGTTCGTTAAGGCTCCGTGGAGGGTTATGTATGTAATTACCGGCACCACGATGCACTTTTTTTCTCCTGCCCTACGGGTATAGTCTTCCCATTATGTCATGTTTCAGTGGTCCGTCTTCCATTATACACTGAACCTTGAGGTTGTCTCTCACGAAGAGAGCCAGGCCTCCTCCTGCTTTGTCTTCTCATTTTCTCGTTGTTGTCACATACCCTTCTGGTCAGAACAGGTGAGATTTTATCTCCATACTGACTGTTATCCATCGCTGTGTGTGTGTGTGTGTGTGTGTGTGTGTGTGTGTGTGTGTGTGTGTGTGTGTGTGTGTGTGTGTGTAGAAGACAAAAATCCCGCCACTCCACCTCAGCACGTACCCTTTTCAAAGATGCGCCTTATTTACCTGCACTGAAATAAGCTACACCAATCTGATGATTATATACAGTATATCGGTGAATGTCACCCCCCCTTAACACAGTGTAGTAACCCACACCACTCCAGTCCAGGAGCCGAGTGGTGTTCACCACAGCGCGGCGACGGTACGATGGAACGAAACGGTGTCGGTGGTGAGCGGGCTGAACCAGGTCATGTAAAGGGCTTGTAGTTCAAGGCCCTGGTTGTGTGTGAATGGTAGCCTTTCTGACGTCCGTGCACGGTACACGACAGGTAACACGAGCGGTGGTGGAAGGGGTGTGGGGGTAGTGCATGTGAAGGACAAATAACTGGAGACCTGATGGTCCATGACAAGGTTGTCTGCTTATCATGACCTGAAATTTGGTACAAGGTCGAGGGAGAATGTGTGCAAGTGAGGCACCGCTGTTTGCCCTTTTTCCTCGTCTAAGATGGACCTTCCAGCCCGCGTCAGGACCCCTGTAGGGTGTGTCAGGACCCCTCCAGCTTATGTCAGGACCCCTCCAGCCTCTGTTCGGAGCCCTCTGGCCTATCTCAGGAGCCCTGCCTGCCTACCAGCTGACAGTCAGAGTCTCTCTCTCTCTCTCTCTCTCTCTCTCTCTCTCTCTCTCTCTCTCTCTCTCTCTCTCTCTCTCTCTCTCTCTCTCTCTCTCTCTCTCTCTCTCCCCCCCCCTCAGCACTTCCCTTTCTTTCTTGACATGTAAACCCGCCCCCCATCCTCCCCTTGCTGGCATACCCATGGTCCTTCTCCATCCATCACTATCCTTGCCGTCCCTCCCCTCCCGTCCTATGGTTCCTGCGGTGTCAGGGCTCCTAGTTGGGGGGAGGGGAGGGAGGGGGCGCTTGGTTCTCCTGAGGCCGTTTCTTTCAGGGAGAAATGTTGTGTACCCGTCGGGGTCCCTACCCTCCCGTGTCTCTATTTCCTCACCTCCCATTATCATTCCTTTCCCCCTCCCATGCATCTTATGTCCCTCACCTCCCATTCTGGGACTGTTCAGCACAATCCACCGCCCCTTAGCTTTCACCACAACAATCTCTCCACCTTCCCCTGTCAAGACTCGGGGAAGGCGAGGCGCCGCAAGATTGACAGGGAGGGAGGGGCTCTTGACGGGTCGGCTGTAGAGAGAGGGTCGGGTTCGACAGAGTTCACGGGGTCCTGCTGCTGGCGTCGCTGGTCAGGTCATGGGGAACCGGCCCTCGGAGGCCCAACACTGCCTTCAGGGGTGGTGAGAGCCCGGCCATAGGGCTGAGCCAAGCCTTTTTGTCCGATACGAACCTGAAACAGCTTTTGGCTGGGATGTACCCATACCACCGTCATCCGTCTTTGTGACGTCGCCGGGTCTTCCCGTCTCGTCCCTCAGTCCATCCTTCCAAGTATTTCTGTTTCCTGATCTTGAGGACCTAGATGAAGGGACGACACCGACCTTCAACCTAAAGTCCTGCGAGATAGATAGATAGAAAGTCCCGCCGTGATGGAAGGGCGTCGATGGAGGTTGGGCAAGCAAGCAGACGATTTCTGCGCTCCGTCGTCTGAAGCAGAACCAGACCTTCCATGTCCATCGGAGGGCGTCGTGTTTCCAGAAATTCCAGTAGATTTAATGGCTGACAGATTTGACGTGGTCCTTCCAGCTTAGTTCGTTCGTCCGAAGTGACACTGAGAAGCTTGGTGGGCCAAGCATCATGGAGTGGGTTGAGGCCTGCTTTGACAGTATGGGATAGGAGAGCGTTTAAGTCCAGGTCGATGTGGATGACTTGGTATGGGGGACGTGGATGTAGTATACAAGCATAACCTATTTTCATATGTGTGTGTGTATTTGTCTGTGTATTTGTCTGTTCCCGTTTGTACGCTTTAGCGCTTGTAGTAATTGCGCGCGTGTTCCCATGAACTCCGCCTGAAAGTGGTAACATCGCGAGCAAGGAGTTGGGTTCGACGAGGCGAAAAAAACACAGCTTCGTCGAAGACCCACCTCGTCCTAAAGAAGGACGCCTTACCTTGCTCCTGCAGAGCAGATACACAGATAGATACACTGAGCATTTGATTCTCCGGATCTTTCAACACTTGACGGTATCTGAATTAGGAAAATCTCCATAAAAACGAGTTTGTTTTTTTTCACCCCACGTCCACTGTATGCGTCACGTGCATCGAATCTACGGTGGTTTTGTAAGCACATCGTATATCCGTTCTGGTGTCCCTTTAACCTATGATGGTCCACAGTCAACGCAGCTGTTCATCCTTCCCTGGCTTAGGTCATTGTGTGTATGTGTACATAAAGCATAAATGAGATGACCTTAATTAGGGCATTTCGTTGCCCTTGCCATCTCAGCAAGCATAGAAAGAGGAAGAATGTGAAGAAAAAGAAAACCTGCTTTTAGGGCAAACACATGTATCTATCACCCTAGTCGACATTTGACAGCTTTGTAAAGTTCGTCTCGTAGTTTTATTGTGTACAACTTCAAAGGTCAGTCATTTCTGGGTTGATGGCGTGATAAGCCAATTCTCATCGTATTGAAAAAAAATCTTCCTAGACCCAGATGGGCATCATGAATTTCGAAATGATCAATACGACTCGTGTTGTCTCGGTTCGCGTGAATGTCAAAACAAATTTCCTGATGAATCCGGTAGCCTCACGTTATGATAATTTCCATCGAAGTATGAAATTAGTATAGAATTCATAATAACAAATGACAGGAAATGTCGCTTAGCAATCGATATATTACAATATGATAAAAGTATGGCTACCAATGTGAGGCGAGACCAATGGGCATTTCTCAAAGTCTTTCGTCCGTTGTGTCATATTGTGTCGCGCAAAAAGTGGTAAGATACTATTTTTACCGTGAGTACATACACCAGGTAGAAGTATTTTGCTAATGTTAACACTTAACACCAATTTTCTTGCTTATGAGGTCAGGAAGAGGTCTTGGCCGACCAAGGAATCGTATTTTTATCTTAGATACATAATTCTTTGGGATGCTTATGGTAATCTTAGTAGGCATATGAGGAACATGTTTCAATAATGCCATATATGTAGCATAAGGGAATAATGCTCGTTTCGGACGTGCTCATCCTAGAGATCACATATACGAAGACCCACAGCCGGTACTTTTTGCAAGACACTGTCACTGCCCCTGGGGAGAATGACGTCACCTACAATATGTTCCTGGTTCCTGAAACCACCCGCGTCCTGCGAAGTTTTTTATTTTTCTAAACCATATTATCAACTGATTGAGAAACAAAATGGAAATTGAAAAATCGTTGAGATTTTGAACTCCGATAATCTAAACACCTGGGTTGGGTGTGATCCGGCTGGGGATGCCCTGCCCTGCCACAGGACTCGAACCGAGCTCCCTTGAGATGTCGCACGAATCGAACAAAGAACACCCACCCTATGTCCCGAATACCCCCTCCCACCTCCCTTCCCTCATCCTCCATCCCCACTCGCCACCTCTCCCCTCATAACTCTCTCCACCACACTCTCTCCCCCCCCCCCCCCCCCAGCGACACCACACACCATCCTCCTCCTCCTCCTCCTTCTGCTGTTGCTGTTCCTCCCTCTTCCTCCCCCCCCCCCCTCACCCACACCCACAGCCACACGGGCACTACACCACCCGTCGTCATGAACCTCCTGTTCCTCCTGCCGGGGGTGCTGAGGCGACCGCACCAGCTTCCAGAAGGAGACGTGACCAGACCAGACCCTTCGTCAGCGTCTCCGAGGGCACCGCCACCACCACCACCACACACCATCTCTTCGTTTTCTTCCCAGGTTATGCAACCATTCATCACCCAACCCTTCCTCAATGAAAAAAAAGATAAATAAATGGCAATGACATTAAACACACGTGTGAAATTCAGGCGTATTTTCGCACATTTCCGCATCCGGTGTGAGAGAGGATGGGGTTTGGTGGGAGGGGACACCAGTTTGCGCAATCCACCCGCCCTTTTGTGACCCGGTTTTATGCAGGCGCTTGGCGTGTTTTGTTTGGTGGAGATAAGGGTTATGTTGTGGTCGGTGGCCAGAGTGGCGCACTTTCCCTCCCCCCATGAATCGCCCGCCCCCCACCCCCAGATCACTTAAAATATAAGAATATATATATATATATATATATATATATATATATATATATATATATATATATATATATATATATATATATATATACACACACACAGCGGGAGTCTCTCTCTCTCTCTCTCTCTCTCTCTCTCTCTCTCTCTCTCTCTCTCTCTCTCTCTCTCTCTCTCTCTCTCTCTCTCTCTCTCTCTCTCTCTCTCTCTGGTCTGTTCTGCCTCGTTGAGACCGGGGCCGTTTTCTCCTCTGGTCTGAGGGTGTAGCTGTGTGTGTGTGTGTGTGTGTGTGTGTGTGTGTGTGTGTGTGTGTGTGTGCGTGCGTGTGTGTGTGCTATTGGTCTAATGGTCTGTCTCATTCACTTAACCCCTTTTGCTGTTGGGCGGTTCGTTAACATCACTACCGCTGTGGCCAGGACTATGGCCCATCCTGACTCATGATCTATCTTGACTTGTCTATTCTTGCATATGATCTGTCCCAGCCAATGGTCCTAGCCGAGACTATGGTCTTTCCTGGTCTGTGGTCTATCCTGGCCTATGATCTGTCCTTACCCTAGTCTGTCCTGGTCTATGGTCTGGCCAGGACCATGGTTTATCCTTAGCTGTGGTCTTGGCCGGGGCTATGGTCTATCCTTACCTGTGGTCAGGCCTTTCCTATAGTCTGTCCCAGCCTACGGTCTGGCCAGGGGTTATGGTCTGTCCTGGCCAACAGAGGCCAGGCCATGGCCATGTGTATGGCCCCCTTCCCACACTCTGCAGCTGCAGAAGCTCCTGTGGTTCATTGCATCACAACCTCATCCTAACTCGACCCCCACCCCTCTACTTGATGATTCCTCCTCCCCCTCTCTCTCTCACTGTTGCCAGGTCAGGTCAGACCATCACGTGGCCTTCAGCAGGGCCAGCACCAGCCCACCACCCACCACCACCCACCACCCACCCACTAGAACCATTGGCCTAACCCCGCGAAATTTCATCACGAGATGCACCACAGATCGTCTTCAAATGGCGACCGTGTGTGTGTGTGCCTCCCCTTCTCGTTCCCTCCCGTCAAGCTCCATAAACCCACCCGCGTGTGCTCGCGCTCTTCAGCGCCGCAACTCCCGAAAAAACAATATCCGTTGCACTTGATTTACAAAAGCGGTTATGTAAATTATTCCCCTCCCCCCCCAACCCCCACCCCCTTCAACCCCTCGTTGGAGTTGGCGATCGTTACTGCTCTACCCCCCCCCCCCCTCCCTAATATTTTTTCTTTCGCAGAAAGATTCGCAAAAATGGGCGAGTCGAGAGGTCTGAGGGAGGGAGGGGATTACACCCATTTCCTATTACAAGCCATAATGAGGTTTCCCACCAGAAGGCCGCCGTAAGCCTCTCCAGAGACCCCCGTCACATGAATCTTGGCCCAGACGCCCGTAATTAGGACTTTCCAGGAAGCGACAACACCACCAGCACCCGCCACACCCCGCCAACATAGCTGACGTGGGGGCCGCCCCTCCTCACCGCCACCGCCGCCGCTCCTCCTCCTCCTCCTCCTTCACCACCATAGGCACCTTCAACGCCGCTTGTCACCGTCCACTGCTGCTGTTGCTGACACCACCACCACCACCACAACACCGACTCTCTCTCTCTCTCTCTCTCTCTCTCTCTCTCTCTCTCTCTCTCTCTCTCTCTCTCTCTCTCTCTCTCTGCCACGAGACGGCGACCTCCTGAACTTTCCAGGAAGCGAAAAAAAACAAAAAAACTCCCACCGCTCACGCCGGTCCCTGGAGGTTCCCCCTGTGGGACAGACAGACAGATAGTAGATACAGACGGGCGGGACAGACAGGTGGAGGATACAGGCGGGTGGTGTAGACAGACAGGTGGAGGTTGCAGACGGGTGGGACAGACAGGTGGAGGTTGCAGACGGGTGGGACAGACAGGTGGTGGTTATAGATGGGTGGGACAGCAGACAGGTGGTGGATACAGGCGGGTGGTGTAGACAGGCAGTTCAGACAGATGGATACAGACGGATGGAACGGGCAGGTGATACAGACGGATGGTGGGAACAGATGGTACAGACCGGTAAATACAGACATTTGGTACGGACAGGTGGATACAGACATATGATACAGTCTGCTGGAGACATATGTCACAAACAGGTGGATTCAAACGAATGGCACTGACTGGTAAATACAGGACTTATGGCACAGACAGGTAGATACAGAGTGGAGATACAGACAGGTGGATACAGACGGATGATACAGGCAGTTGGTACTAAGGCCTGGCTATCTGATCGGGGCCTGAACATGCAGGCCCCGAGCGAATTGGAACGATGTGGTATACCGGGGTCGACGTGCTGTCAATGGATTGAACCAACCTTCTAATTTCTTTACATGTCGTATGAATTTGTGGAATTGTTCCGGGTGATGTATACAGCTGTGTGTACAAGTGAACAGCATCTAGTGATGTACAATCGGTAAAAAAAAAAAAAAATGTATCTTCCCAGATGGGTCCGATCATTTTCGAAATGATCAATACGACTCGCGTTGTCTCGATCACCCTGGGTTGGTTAACGTAAATATGAGACAAGTTTCCATATGATTATGGGAGCTTCATATTACAGTAATTTCCATGGAAACAGGAAATTATCATGGCAAATGACAGGAAATGTCGCCAGCAGTTGATATATTATGGTGTCATGAAAGCAAGGCTACCAATGTGAAGCCAGAGCAATGGGTATTTCTCAGAATCCTTCGACCGTGGTGTCAAATTTTTTCACAGGGAAAGTGGTAAGATACATTCTTTTTTTCTTACCTTGTGCAGTGCATGTTGCAAGGTAAGCATATTCTCTATTTAGTATAGTGGTGGAGGATTTGTGTCTATGGTTACAAAGTTAAATACCAACTTGATAAATTCTCAAAGGTATTGGGTTGAAAATTTCAGAGAAGAACTTAACCTGGCCTTTGACACATCTCTTTGAGTGCGAGAGATTTTCCTGTTCGTTACTGTAAACGTTCCAGTAGTTTTCGTATGATAATTTTCCATTTAGAGTTTTTCATCTTTATGTCTAGGATGTCTGGCAGAACGGTGGTTCGCCTGAATTTACGAAGGCCTGAATGACTGGACGGTATATATATGACTGTTTAAGGAAATTTCTTTTGTGTATTTACGAAGACTTGAGAGTGGGAGAAAAAGACCGCCACATTTACATATAATAAGATTATTTGCTTGTCGGCCACCACGCCACCACCACCACCACCACATTCCCTCCCATGCGTTCGTGTCTTTTATCTATTTTCTTTTCCAGTCTCCCTTCCTCTTTTCCAGGCGCCGCCCCCATTCTCCTTTTCCAGTCCCACACTCCTCCTTTTCCAGCCCCAAAGAGAGCTCTTTCGCCTGTGGCCTGACTCGCCTTCCAACCCAAGTACACAAGAAGTACATGAATAGATAGATGAATGAAAATGAAAGGAAAAAATCCCAAGAAAACTAGATATTGAGGAAAATTGTGGGATTGGTCATCTGTGATTGGCTGGCAATGTGGGCGGGGTATCATATACGACAGCCGATTGGTTGACTGGAATGTTCTGATTCGAGGGAGATCCAGGATAGGTAGACCAGCTGCGGATTGTCGAGCAATAGTGTTCCGTGAAGTCTAGAGCTGTTCTGTGATTGGTTCTCCGCGGCTATGCTTGTTTGATGACGTCTAAAACTATGTTCTGGTTGGTTGTCTGTGGCAGAGCCATTATCCATACTCTTCAACTGTATTCTGATTGGTTGACCGGATGACTGTCGAAGTACTGGACGACTCTGACCAGCTCGTCGCATGTCGCCATAGGCAGCAGGAAGGTCAGAGATAGTGTAGGAAGGTCAGGTATAGGGCAGGCATGATGATAGGCCCGAAAGGTGTTGTATGGATGCGAGGCATGGGCCATCGACGAGAATGTACGGAAGAAGGTGAATATGCTTGAAATCAAATGTAGGAGGACAGTTTGTGGTGTGAGGAGAGATGATCGAGTATATGATGATTGAGTGAGAGTTGTGGTAATAAGAAGAGTGTGGTTGTGAGAGCAGAAGAGAACGTGTTAAGATGGCGTGGACATAATGGAGAGAATGAGTGAGGAAAGGTTGACAAAGAGGATATATGTGTCAGAGGTGAAGGGAACAAGAAGAAGGAGGAAACCAGATTGGAGAAGGAAGGATGGAGTAAATAAGATTTTCAGTGCTCGGGGCTTGAATATGCAGTAGGATGAAATATATGCACGGGATTGAGTGAATTGAAGCGATGGTATACAGGGGACGACGTACTGTCATTGGACTGACCAGGTCACAAGGGAACAGCCCGGGGAAATCATGGAAAGATCTATGGAGCCTGGATGTGGATAGGGGGCTGTGGTTTCGGTGCATTACAGATGACAGATAGAGAATGGATGTGAGCAAATGAGGCCTATTCTTCGTCTGTTCATGACACTAACGCGGGAAACTGTGAAGGAATAAAGAAAGACATGAGTTCTCCAGACGTCAGACCTGAAATCACTAGTTTTGGTCCACTCAGTAAAATGTTGAAGTGTTGCCTATCGAGCAGATCTGACACTTGGAATGCTCACGGTCATAGTTGTCTATAAATTACAAGAGATTCCTGTAACCTGGACGAATTCTGGCAGTTACAGTATCCCAGATCCGGGTACAGTTTTCGATCTTTTCCATATTGGTGTTTCAAAGCCTTAAACCATCGTGGGAGAGAATACTACAGCTGCTGGGTCTTTCGCCATTCCTCTGGATAGAGGACGAAGACCACAGCTCTAATAAGACCCGATGGAAGAAGGTGATCTACGAGTAAAGAAGCATTTCTGGAAGGTTTTGCCTCCTGGGTCATAACGCCTCTGAGCAGCATGTAAGGATGTCCATAGAAACTGGACATCTAGGGTATCATCGTAGGCTTCGGTTAGCACGGAGTGAATAGCTGAAGAGCACTTGCTTCCAGGACACTCTTACCAGACAGCGTCGCGAGAGCTGATGTAAGAGACGGGGAGGAGTGGAACACGAGCTGGGAGCTGGACAGTGTACCTTAGTGCCATGAGAACACAGTGGGTGGAGGAGGACCAGTGGCTGAGTACGTCTTGCCGTAAGTGGGTGAGGTTGTCCCGCGTCAGCCTCACCGCGGGCTTGCGAGGATCCAGCGATGTCATACCTTCCTGAAGGATATGCACGGGAGACTAGGAGAGGGACCTGAGGAAGGTGTTTGGCCTCCTCCTGTTAACTCCTTCACCACGACCTGATGATCCTTGGGTATGATGACGAGAGCCTTTGATCAAACCCTTAAGGCTCAGATCAAAGGCCAGATTATCATACCCATGGGTCGTTGTGCTTTCAAAGGTCGTACCGTCGTTGCTGAGGCACCGTACCGTCGCTGGTGTGGCACCGTACCGTCGTTACTGAGGCACCGTACCGTCGCTACTGAGGCACCGTACCGTCGCTGGTGAGGCACCGTACCGTCGCTGGTGAGGCACCGTACCGTCGCTGGTGAGGCACCGTACCGTCGCTGCTGAGGCACCGTACCGTCGCTGGTGAGGCACCGTACCGTCGCTACTGAGGCACCGTACCGTCGCTGGTGAGGCACCGTACCGTCGCTGGTGAGGCACCGTACCGTCGTTGTTGAGGCACCGTACCGTCGTTGTTGAGGTACCGTACCGTCGTTGTTGAGGTACCGTACCGTCGTTGCCAAGGCACCGTACCGTCGTTGCTAAGGTACTGTACCGTCGCGTCGTGCCCAGGGGTATAAAATGATAGATAGACTGAAGACCTACCAGTTTATCTCAGGCCCAGACAGACATCCTGTAAGGAGTGGGGGGCAACGGTGGTACGAAAACCCTGTCTTATTGTTTCTGGCGGTAATCAGTCCCCCCGAGAAATGTTGATGAAGCGGAGATGATAATCCAGTAATGATGAGCGAGTCAGGATAGCTTAGGAGGAAGGAAGAGAATTACGCGATCTCGATGGAAGCTCCACCCTCAGAACGAGACCTCTCTCTCTCTCTCTCTCTCTCTCTCTCTCTCTCTGAAAGACTGAAACCGCGAAACGCGTGTAATCCGCATTTATAACAGTAAAACAAAGATTCTTTTTTTTTTTTTGAGTTATGTATTTGGAAGACTTTCCTCCATAGATATAGCTTGGAGAGACCCCGAACATCAAGGGTTGGTGATGACACACCGTCCGTCCTGGGTCTTGTTAATCTTCGCCAACGTCATTCTGTGAAAGCAGAGAACACCAGCTTGGGTTCACCACTTGCGGAAGTCGATCACGCATCGCACCAGTCTAGGGTACGGGGAGAAGGGATAAGGGAGAAGGGAGGGGAAGGGATATCGTTGAGCGAAACCCAGACGCCGAGGAAGAGAGAGAGAGAGAGAGAGAGAGAGAGAGAGAGAGAGAGAGAGAGAGAGAGAGAGAGAGAGAGAGAGAGAGAGTTCAGTAGGTTTCAAAAGGCTAGAGACAGCACAGACATATAGTTTCGATGAAATACAGGCCATACTGTAGCTTAAGAAGATCTTAGGCGTTGTGAAGGTGCAGGAGAACAAAGAAATAACAAGGAATAAGTACAGTTGAACAAGTGAGAAAGGAGGACGAGAGACATGTACACAGAGCAGAGTGGAAAAATAGCACAAATGATACTGAAATAGAAATTGATCTGAGGGAAATTTGCAGCCAGGAAGTAACTCCAACTGAGGAACTTGGACGGACGTAAATAAGGAGCTGGATGCTAAGTTTAAAAAAAAAGAACACGTCGAAGCCAGCACTGCATTACCTCGGGCGGGAGGATTTGATTTGTACTCGGTGGAGGATCATGAAAAAGCACTGAGGTTGTTTGATGTCTGGAGAACCATGAACAACATCAGTCCTTATAGATGCATAAGGCTGGTGGTATTTCTCCCTGTGTACTCAAGGGTTGTGCTGGAACACTCGACAGGCCACTTGAGATGATTAGGATCTCGATAGAAGATGGACCACTGCCAAAGGGAGATGAAGAGGGCAAAATATTGTCAGGGTAACCCTGTCAAACTGGAGGAAAAGTAACGACTTGAGTCCCTCAAGGTACGCGAAGAAGGTCAGGGATAGGATAACAAGGTTCGAGGATAGGACAAGAAGGGAGAGGTTAGGACAGGAGGCACCAGGAAGGTCAAACATAGGATAGGAAGGCAAAGGATTGGACAGAAGGCACTAAGGAATGTTAGGGATATAAGAAGAGGCACCAAGGAAGGTCAGGGGTGTGAGAGGAGGCACCAAGGAAGGTCAGGGGTGTGAGAGGAGGCACCAAGGAAGGTCAGGGATATGACAGGAGGCACCAAGGAAGGTTAGGGATATGAGAGGAGGTGGGAAGGAGGACTGGAGGAGAGATGGAGGTCTTCGGCAGATCAACACACACACACACACCACACACATTCCTTGACCTGCGAGGCGGCCCAACCGCAGTGCCCCCAGGGGCCAGCAGGAAGGACGTCTCCGCGAATTTTTGCTTAATTGGAACTGTCCCAGGGGTCGTACTTTATGGTTGTAGCGGAGGGAGAGTCGGGAAGGACCCCGGTTGACAAGGGTTCTAATGGATGTGCCCGACATGCTAATGGTAGTTAATACCTGCCTGCTCTTAACCCGGGTCCTCGCTCGCCCGGCTCCCATCTTGCCACATGCTAATATAAATGTGTCTTTTATCTTGGGGGGGAAAAATTGAAATGCCTCTTATCTCCTCTTCTCTTTCTCTCTCTCTGTCTCTCTCTTTCTCTCTCATTCTCTGTTCTCTCTCATTCTCTGTCTGTCTGTCTGTCTCTCTCTCTCTCTGCTTTCCGACGGGGGCCCTAGCCCTACCCCCGAGTCTCTCTTCTTCAGGGTTTTGCATAATACGTACCCAGCCCGCCTGCGGCGCCCAGTGGAAGGGGCCCGAGTGTGGGCAGCTGGAGAGGGTGTGATACACATGGACTTCTGGAGGAAGAGATCATGAGGGTATTGCTCTCCTCCCCCCCCCCCTCCCTCCCCCCCACCCCTCCCCCCATCCATGTGGCTACCTCCATCTCCCCCTCCCACAACACACACACACACACACACACACACACACACACACCATGACACCCACCTCATCGCCAGACCCGACACATAACCTTCGCACAACTATAAACACCATCATATATATATATATATATATATATATATATATATATATATATATATATATATATATATATATAAATTTTTTTATGGTTTTGTTTTTCGTATTTGTAACTATTTCTCTGTTCGGTTCTTCGTATTGATATTGCACGCCTGCATGATTCCCTCGCCGAACCTTCTCTTTCCCCAGATGCAAACACGTCCATGTCTTTACACAGACCTGCGAGATTCTCTATGCCTTTTGTGTCTGTATGTCCAAGGTTCTCCCCCATGTCCAGACGGTGACATGCAGAAGACATTCCTATAATAATGACGGACACACGTATGTCCTTAGAGGTCACGCAGATTCATAGGTTCTCCCTTCGTCATCCATGGATATGCACGTATCCTTCGCGTGTCCGGATTTTGCCCCCCATTTCCGAATGTCTCTGCGGTAGCGATATTATCATAATACTTGCCTCACGTGGACACACTTTTGCGGGGATCGTCAATAGTCACGACTGAGGAACCATTCAACCGCGTAAACACATGACTCACTCCTGTCCACATACAGTTTATATACATACATATATATATATATATATATATATATATATATATATATATATATATATATATATATATATATATATATATATATATATGTATGTATGTATGTATGTATATATTCCTTTCCTACCACTGTGTAATGACACACGATAAGTTCCAAGGTGCAGTTTCGTGCAATGATCACATCATCAGGGGAGCTATAAGAAAGAAATATATCTCCCCTAATGATGTGATCATTACACGAAAGTGCACTTGGGAACTTGTCGTGTTTCATTTCCCCCGTGGTTAGGAAGGAATTTAGTTGATCTCCGCGCTCAATTATGATCTCTTCCAATATATATATATATATATATATATATATATATATATATATATATATATATATATATATATATATATATATATATATATATGTTGTACATGAGTGAGGGCCTGTAGATGAAGACCAATAGATTTCGTTGCCCCAGCCGGTTCCTTGCCCGCTGATAGACACCTACACACGCGTTCACACGACCTCCACACATCCGGACGTACATGTACGTGTCTTGCAATGGCCAACCATCCTCACCTCATATCGTCCCCCCCCCCTTCCCCCATCCCTCCCACACCCGTGCAACATCCCCCTGACCCACACCCCCTACCCCATACACGTCCTACACCTTTCCATGGTCTCACCCTTCCCCCACCCCCCTCCCGCCCTAGCCAACGCACAGGCACACGCTACCATCGTCCGCGTCTTCTCCTTCGTCAGGAGAATCCAGAGAGTGGCTGTGAGGCGGGCCCCTCGTCCCGGCGCCGCCCGCCCCACGCCCGTATGAGGTCCGATAAGTGTAGGAGGTCGTCCTCCATAGCCTGCCCCTCTCTCTCTCTCTCTCTCTCTCTCTCTCTCTCTCTCTCTCTCTCTCTCTCTCTCTCTCTCTCTCTCTCTCTCTCTCTCTCACCTGGAGGCGCCCCTTGTTGGTGTGTTGGTGGTGGAGAAGGTGTTGGTGGTGGTGTGCCTGAGGTACAGGGTTACCTGCTGCTGCTGGTGGTGTTGGTGGTGCTGTGCGCCCCCCTCCCCCCCACGCTCCTCCTCCTCCTAACCCTCCTCTTTCACCCCCTCCCCCCCCCCCCCCCCTCCTTCATCCCGCCTACCCCCACGGACCTCTCTGGTCTGCAGCGATGTTGACCTTCGCAAGCAAGAGGCCGCAGGGCTATTATAGAAGGCGCCTTACATAATACACGGACCACAGGCAGTTTGCCCCTACAGCATTATTATTATTATTTTTTTGATCCCCCTTTACGCTCCCTCCCTCCCTCCCTTCCCTCTTTCCCTTCCTTCCCTTCTCCCTTCCCTCCTTTTCCCTTCCTTCCTCCCTTCTTCCCTCCTCTCAGAAAGTGGAGGGATAACGTTGGAGGTGTAGCGCTTGCCAGACTTAAATGAATGCGAGTGAGCGTTACACACACACACACACACACACACACACACACACACACACACATGAGGAAGTAGAGAGAGAGAGAGAGAGAGAGAGAGAGAGAGAGAGAGAGAGAGAGAGAGAGACAGACAGACAGACAGACAGACAGAGCAATATATATATATATATATATATATATATATATATATATATATATATATATATATATATATATATATATATATATATATCTTTTTTGCCGAGTGTTTAATTTCCATCATGTAAAGGACAAGGGTTGGCCTCCTCCCAGTACACCCAGATCAGTTACACACGTCCAGTTCAGTTTACAGGGACCCTGGACTGGAGTGGGGGGGGGGGGGGAGCCACGGGGACCCCAGGCTGTAGGATGGTCAGCCACGGGGACTCTAGACTGTAGGATGGTCAGCCACGGGGACCCTAGACTGTAGGATGGTCAGCCACGGGGACCCCAGACTGCAGATGAATCAGGCCACGTATGCCCCAGACTGTAGACGGAGACCCCCAGACTGTAGAAGGCTCAGACACGGAGGCCCCAGACATTAGAAGGATCAGCCACGGGGCCCCCAGACAGTAGATGGGGACCTCAGACAGTAGAAGGATCAGCCATGGGAACCCTGGACAGTAGAAGAATCAAGCCTTGGGGGCCCCAGAAAGTAGAAGGATCAGCGACGGGGCCCCCAGGCAGTAGATGGGGACCCCAGACAGTAGAAGGATCAAGCCACCGGGGCCCCAGACAGTGGATGGGGACCCCAGACAGTAGAAGGATCAAGCCACGGGGGCCCCAGACAGTAGAAGGATCAGCCACGGAGGCCCCAGACAGTAGATGGGGACTCCAGACAGTAGAAGGATCAGCCACGGGGGCCCCAGACAGTAAATGAGGACTCCCAGACACTGGAGAGACCAGCTATGGGGACCTCAGACAGTAGATGGATTAGCCACGGGGGCCCCCAGACAGTGAATGGGGACCCCAGACACTGGAGAGACCAGCCATGGGGACCCCAGAGAGTAGATGGATCAGGAACGGGGGCCCCAGACAGTTAATGGGGACCCCCAGACACTGGAGAGACCAGCCATTGGGACCCCAGACAGTAGATGGATCAGGCACGGGGGCCTCAGACAGTGAATTGGGACCCTAGACAGTGAATGGGGACCCCAGACACTAGAGAGAGACCAGCCACGGGGACCCCAGACACTAGAGAGACCATCCACAGGGACCCCAGACACTAGAGAGACCAGCCACGGGGACCCCCAGACGCTAGAAGCCCCCATCCGCCTCACACACGGGGCCCAGAGTAGATCAGAGCGGAGCGTGATCGATCGCGCGCCCGATGATGTCTATCGTGGTTGGCATTATACCGTGGCCACGAGAACCTCGCCCGGAAATTTGTCCAGGGGTTCCGGGCTTGTCCCCCCCGGGTGGGGGCGCGACGTCGCCCCCGTGGTCACCAACCGGGGGCCCGGCGTCGCCCCGATGAGCCCCGGAAATTGATCGACCATGCTCTCCCCTCCCCTCGCCCGCCCCCCCCTCTCACTCCCACTCCCCCCCCCCCTCCACCCCCCCCCCCCTGCACCTCATCGCCTGAAGAAGAAGAAAAAATGATATTTCAATTACATATTAGATTTTTCAAGGCGTTCACTTGAGATATGTGCCTCTCTCTCTCTCTCTCTCTCTCTCTCTCTCTCTCTCTCTCTCTCTCTCTCTCTCTCTCTCTCTCTCTCTCTCTCTCTCTCTCTCTCTCTTAGTCGTGTTTGCGTCTTCGAGTGCGTTTATGCGTTTGTTATTACGTCTGTTTATTTTCGTATCTAATGGTGAGTGCGAGTGTGTGTGTGTGTGTGTGTGTGTGTGTGTGTGTGTGTGTGTGTGTGTATGTGTGTTTTACGAGAAGAGAACTAGTTTCACACTCGCGTTGCCCCGTCTCTTAACCTTGTATATATGTACCATGTCTTTACTCTTATACATGTAGACACACACACACACACACACACACACACACACACACACACACACACACACACACACACACACGCACACATACGTACACCATCCAGGGCCAAGTGGCCATACCCAGAGGGGGAAGATGAACGCCTGGGTTGGGTGTGGGCCAACTACCGCGCCCAGAATTCGGCCCATATTTGTCTGTCTGCCTGTCTATCTCTGTCTATCTGTCTGTCTGTCTGTCTGTCTAGGGAAAGTCAGACCTACCCCATCAGCTGTTTCCTGGCGATCAGGGAAAAATCACCAACAACAACAACAACAACAACAACAACAACAACAACAACAACAACAACAGGAACAACAACACCACCACCACCAACACGAGAGACTAGGCGTCGGCACCAGCGCCACTGACACTGACAGCGTCGCCAACTATGGATGCTGCTCTGACCTGTGCTTCATTTGTGTTTGGTGATGGGGCGAGAGACACGGGTGGGAAAACACGGGTAACAATCCCCCTGTATTAGGCAAGGGCAGAGATTACGAGCTGGTGAACTTGGTGTAGGATTATGGCAAGAGGTCCGGTAAGGTTAAGATATTTGGAGACTGGTTTGGCAGGTGTCCCGTCGAGGTACTGATGGAGGCGCACGGAGGTGAGGTAGGGGGTTTTGTAGGAGGGCGTTGCTACTGGTTCACGTGGAGCTTCTGCAGGAGAGAGAGGTGTGGTGCCTGCCTTTGTGTGCGCGGGGGCCCCTTCTGGGTCTCGTGGAGCTTCTGCAGGAGAGAGAGGTGTGGTGCCTGCCTTTCTGTGCGCGGGGGCCCCTTCTGGGTCTCGTGGAGCTTCTGCAGGAGAGAGAGAGAGAGAGAGAGAGAGAGAGAGAGAGAGAGAGAGAGAGAGAGAGAGAGAGAGAGAGAGAGGTGGTGCCAGCCTTTGTGTGCGGGCCCCTTCTTGGTCTCGTGGAGCTTCTGCAGCAGAGAGAGAGAGAGAGAGAGAGAGAGAGAGAGAGAGAGAGAGAGAGAGAGAGAGAGAGAGAGAGAGCTGGTGCTTGCCTTTCTGTGCGGGCCCCTTCTGGGTCTCGTGGAGCTTCTGCAGGAGAGAGATGTGGTGCCTGCCATGGTCCTTTCTGCTTCAAGGGGCTGTAGTGCTGTAGAGCTCGTAGTTCAAGCTGCCCTTTGAGATGGATGGAGTTGTCATCCCGCGTTAAGTCCTGCCGAAGATGGACGTCGAGGATGCGTTACCCAAGGAAAACGACCAGGAGTCACATGGTGGACTGCCACTACCGGAGAAGACGTCGAAAGAGCTCCTTGAGTCTGGGGTCACATGGCCACTACTTGGCCATTTTGCCCTCGGCGATTCCAAATGTGGAATGAATGGCCAGGTCATGTCACGAATTAGAATCTTGAAGCTTTCTCGAAACCTGTAGATAAGACGTGAGGATGAGTGATTCGGGATTGGCTGCAGATAAGGGAAGGAGTTAAGTAAGTAACGGGGATTTGAAGAAGATGGGGAACTTGTGTCGTTAAGGTCGAGGGTAGTTAGCTCTGACCTCTGACCTCGGAGTACTCACGAAGGTCGTATTCTTCCAGTGTTGCTCCACCACCACTCTGTAACACCAGCATCTCCACCTGTAACTCCACCACCGACACTGTAAGCAACACCAGCACCTCCTACACTACTCCCACAGCTTGACACCCACTCACCCCCACTAGACCCACCACTACAACCACCACTACAACCTCCACAGCCACCACCACACCCACTAACACCATCACTACCCCCACCACGGCCACCACCACCACAGCCTAACAGTGTGATGAACCACTGGACCTGACACCTGACGGGCCCCACACTTGACAGGTAATTGACAGCCAGCCTCCCTCATCCCCCCCCCCCCCATACTGCAGCAAACCCCACTCTGGTTGCCCACACTTTGGCCCCCTACTCTGACTACCCACACTCTGGCTGCCCCCCACCCTGGCTGCCCACACTCTGGCCCCTACACTATGGCAGCCCCCACTCTGGCTGCCTACACTCTGGCCCTCACACTCTGGCTTCCCCCTACCCTGGCTGGCCCCACACTCTGGCTGCCCACACTCGCCCCCACACCCTGGCTGCTCCCACCCTGGCCCCCCACACTCTGACTGCCCCCACCCTGGCCCCCTACACTCTGACTGCCCCCACCCTGGCCCCTCACACAGTGGCTTACCCCACCCCGGCCCCCACACTGGTTGCCCCCCACCTAGGCCCCCCCACACTCTGACCGCCCCAACCCTGGCCCCGTATACTCTGACTACCTCCACCATGGCCCACACACACTGGCTGCCCCTACTCTGCCCCCTCCCCACACACTGGCTCCCCTACCCCGTCTCCCCACACACTAGCTACCCCCAACTTGGCCTCCACATTCTCTACATTTTCCCTGGTCCCCCACACACTGGCTTTCTCCACACTGGCTCTCCACACCCTATCTGCCATTACCCTGGCTCCCCACACTCTATCTCCCTTCACCCTGGCTCCACACACTCTATCTCCCTTCACCCTGGCTCCCCACACTCTGGCTTCCCCCACACTTGGGCTGCCCACCAACCTGGCCCCCCCCCACACTCTGGCTGCCCCCACACTTGGTCTGCCCACCATCCTGACCCCCCACACTATAGACACCTCCTACGATGGAACCCTGGGCTCCACCCGAGATAGGAGCCTGGACTCATGGGACGGAACCCTGGGCTGTACGTGGGATGGAACCCTGGGCTCTACGTGGGATAGAACCCTGGACTTACATGGGACGGAACCCTGGGCTGTACGTGGGATGGAACCATGAATTTACATAGGACGGAACCCTGGGCTATACGTGGGATGGAACCCTGAACTTACGTGGGAAGGAACCCTAGGCCCTGCGTGGGATGGAACCCTGGACTTACATGGAATGGAACCCTTGGCTCCACCTGGGATGGAACCCTTAATCCCAGCTGGGATAGAACCCTAGATCCCATCTGGGATTGAATCCTAGGATCTTTGTAGGACGGAACTCAAGATCCCAACTGAGGTGTTTCTCTGGATCCCACTTGGCATGGAACACTGGATCCCACTTGGGATGGAACCCTATGTTCCACCTGGGAAGGAAGCCTTGGCTCCTGGGAGGCAAGTAAGAACGAAGTTTGGGTCACAAAGTTCAGGACACAGGTCGGGTCACAGGCCAGGTCACAGGTCGGTTCACACAGGGACACAGGTCGGGTCACACAGGTCAGGACACAGGCCAGGCTCCACAAGTTGGGTCACACAGGTCAAAACACCGTTTGGGTCGCACAGGTTAGAACTTAGGTCAAGTCATACAGGTCGGGGGTCAAAACGCAAGTTGTGTCACACGGGTCACGTCATAGACCGGATTGCACAGACTTTGTCCCAGGCTGTCACACAGGTCAGGGTCAAGAACGCTGGCTGCATCGCACAGGTTAGGACGCAGGTCGGGTGACACGTACGTACCACAACGTAGGCCAGCTCATGCAAGTCAGGGCGTAGGCCGAGTTACGCAACAGGTCAGGACGCAGGCGGCGTCGCGCAGGTCGGGACATAGGCTAGGTCACCGAGGTCAGAACGCAGAAGAGAGGGCGGCCGGTGGTGGCCTACAGACGGCTGGAGGAGTGAGGCCGTCTTGCCTCTCGTGTGTGGAGGGTGTCTGGGTGGAACCCGAGGCGGGGTAGTGTCTGGAAAGAGAGGCGGGAGGAGGAGGAGGAGGAGGGAGGGAGGAGGTGTTGTCTGGGGTAGACGATGTCAGCGACGGGACCTGGAATGGTCTGGGTCGGCCTGAATGAGGGGAAAAGGTCTGGGTCAGTCTGAAGTGGTCTAGAGGAGATTCAGACGGAGGTGGTGGGGAAGGAGGAGGGGAAGGAGGGGGTTGGGGGGGAAGAAGAAGAAGGGGGTGGTGTTTGAAGTGGTCTAGAGGAATAGAGGAAGGCTAAGGGTGTCTGGAGGAAGAGGGGGGGGGGGAGGGAGAGGAAGGGGAGGTGGGCGATCTTGAGAGTCTAATAGGAGAGGGAGAAGGGAAGGGTGAGGAGGAGGGGGGGTGTTGAGATATCTGGATCTCACGCGCCCTCCCCGGTATTTCCGACAACGCCATCCACATAGCCGTCTATACCTTCCGCCCGATGGAGACCCACCGGGCTAAGTGGCCCTCCGTCGGTACCGCGCTGGCTCCCCGTGTCACCTTCAGCTGGAATCTGGCTGGGCCTGGAAGGAGGAGGTCATCTGCACGTGTCCTCCAGAGGAGGAGCTTCCAGACAGCCCGCCCCAGAGACGTTTCGAGATGACCACGTGGACCTCCGGGTCGTTGTTGGTCCGGGGGGGTGGTTCCAGATGATACACTCCAGCTCGCCCTTGAAGTGCCCTTCCAGGTGGAGGGAGACTCCAGTAGGGTCGCCAGACGGCTTTCCAGAGGGATCTATAAAAGGGCTCTTGAAAGGCCCAGATGTTGAGCCCGTTCACCAAACTTGACCAATAGGGTGTTTCCAGACACTTCAGGGTTCCCTGCATACAAAGACAAATGAACCTTTTTTTTCAGGAGAGAGCAACTGATTCAGAATTTTGTGAATTTAGTTTTCGTCATCACAGCATTTTTATTCCTGGAAACTGTCGACATATTTCCCTGCATTGTGCAAATTAAGTATTTCAGGTTTTGACACTCTTCCAGGAACATACAAAAGACGTTTTCCAGGAAACTTCGCAGATCCTCTTTAGACTCTCCTGAAAGATTTGAATAATTCTCTTGTCCTCACATTACACATTCCAAATATTTGAATTAAGTCTTCAGATCATTGTATATTTTTTGTTTCCAAAACTATTCGAAATAAACTTTCCAGTTCATATTTTCTCTGGAATACTTGAAGAAACCTTTCCAGTGTGTTGTTTATATTCAAAGAAGTTCCGAGATAGTTTTAAACTTATGAACTTATGAAGATTTTCTTGGCAGATTTATAAGAGCTTTATTTTCATATATATATATATATATATATATATATATATATATATATATATATATATATATATATATATGGAAGGGTATTACCGGACTCTGCCTACTTGAAGTTACACTGCAAGAGAAAAGTCAAAGGTCTTCTACCTCCAAAGGTGTTCATTTCCCTGCTGCTTGAAGGAATGAATACACACTTGAAGCTGCATAAGATCCCTGAAAACGGGTCCTGAGGCAAGTATAAACAAAGAAATAGATATATAAGGGATTGATAGAAATCCCCACGTATCTCCTGCATGTCGTAAGTGGAAGCCAACAGGGGGCGAGAGCAGGTAGCCCTCGTCTCTTGTATTATCACTATCCAAAAATCGTGAACATAAGAAAGAAGCAAAGGAGGACATCCCCTTTAAAGGCTCAGGTTCGGCTGTCTGAATGAACGTGGATGTAACTAGGATGACAAAAGGTGAGAGATAGGTAGTATGTGCGAGAGGTGAAACTAAGGTATCGGGACCTGAACACGCGAGAGTGACGGGCATGCATTGAATAGAATGAATTGGATCAAGGTGGTATATGAGGGGCGAGGACATGCTGTGAATGGTCTAAACCAAGGCATATGAAGCGGTCAGAGAAACCAGTTAGTAAGTTTGTGGGGCTTGCTTGTGGGGGTGGTACGCCGTGGTTGCAATAAACTATGTGCAAGATTACCAGTTCGTGATCTGTGATCTTTGGCACGACAGCAATGGATGGAAAATCGTTTCGTATATCTTTTGACGGTGAAGTTTGCTTCCTCCATGAACTCATCGGCTGTCAGCTTCGGCAGCCCCTTCTCGTGGTAAACGCGGATGGGAACCCCCAGCTCTCGTAGTGTTTAAGCGATCCAGCACAAAGAAGGTAAGATCTGAGGCTTTGCCAGCTTTTTTTTTAAGTTAGAGTGGGAATTTGCCCTCGCGATGCCCGTGAATGACCATGAAGGCAAACGAGGGAGGACTGCTTCATGCAGACGACCCACACTCCCTTTGTGTCGGCTTCAGGCGAAATAAATTGGCATTTGCGAAGTAAGTGACCGGCTGCACAGATACTTAGCATCATTTGGGTGAAATATCTAAATATGCAGACTTGATTATCACCGATATATTGTCACTGCATGTTTAATGAGGACCTGAATTGTAATAGCATTGGCTTGGGATGACATTTAGTCATCACTATTACCAAATATACCCGTACTATTTACTGTGTGTGTGTGTAGTTGATTAATAGAGTTAATTAATGGAAAATTAGGTCATATTATTGGCCAGTGATGATGTTTACCGTTATTTCTAACACCAATCGTACCTATACTATTTGCAGCGTGTGTTGTTAATTACTGGAGTTAATTGATGTAAAGAATAAAATCAGGTACAGCACATGAGACATCAGAACCTATGAAATACGAAACTCTCACCTAACCTCACCTGTAGTCGAGATGTAGGGAAGAAATATACCTATACTACATTGGTCTGCCACAAAGGGTCGCAGGGAATGGCTTTGGCGAGGGAGGGAGACAGGTCATGATGAAACGTAGCACAAGGGAGGTTGGTGGCACCTTTTTTGGACATCGTTGCAACGACTCGCCACATCATATGTTCTCCCTCAAAGAAAGAATATCACCTTACAAGTCGATTGAATCTACATGAGTGATTCTCTCGCTCTATACTTTTTTTCTGAAAACTAAAAGATTATGTAGAAGCAAAGCGGAGAGAGAGAAGGGAGACTAGACTGTAAAATGGCTGGCATCATCTGTAGGCGCTCAACGAGAGAAAACGATCGGCTTTAATTCTGCAGTTTTTCCAGCATCAAGGTCGCTCAGAGGCTACCAACAGAGGGTCTGTGTTATGAGCAGAAAGTTCCGGTATAGATGACGTTAAACAACATAAATATCGACGCTGAAATCAACTGATCCTGCGAGATGTATGACCCGCTGTGGCAGTGCGCACTCCATATGCGCATACGCACACGCTCTCAAAGTCTTACACTTCGCAGGTCAGGTACTTCGCTGGACATCGGATCCGTCCGCCTTATGAGATCTTTTGAGGAACCTTTCTCATGGCCATTGATGTGACTTGGTGGCTGTACATACCCTGACCTACATTACCAGACAGGAATAAGAATTATTTAATCTTTTTTTTTTTTTTGGCATCGTGTGAGCCAACTTACAGCGCACACTCCCCTGTATTCATTCACAGCTCATCACAGTAAGTTAATTGCTGGACCCAAAAAAGGTGAACCTTGGTTGAATATCAAGATGGTCGCTCCGTACGAATATACGTCTCTTCGATATATATCAACTGACTGTTGTATTAGTCTCTTGAGTGTCCCCTGATGATGTGATTATTACACGAAAGTGCACTTGGGAACTTATCGTGTTTCATTTTCCCCGTGGACTCATAGGAATATATATATATATATATATATATATATATATATATATATATATATATATTGGGAATTGTGTTTATTCCTTGCCCAATTACTTACCCTTAGAGATACCGATCATGTAAGCCTAAGATGGGGAGATATGAACACATCTTCATCCTCCTCTCGTTAGTAGAAAAGATCCTTATCCTGGAGAGGCTTTGGTCCAACGTAGCCTTGCCTCTCTCTCACCCCTACAACCGAATGAACACCTCCTAACAACCAAGCCAACAGTCCCCCTGGCTTTTAAACCTTCGACAAGCCCCCCTCCCCTCCTGTAGAACTTTAGGGTAGACGACCAAGTTACGGAGCCACTGAGAGGGTTAGGCCCATGCAAGGCGTTGCCACAGTTAGTACACTTTGGGACTGGCAAAGCTGGTTCCAAAATGTCCAGGGGAATTTGTGTGTGTGTGTGTGTGTGTGTGTGTGTGTGTGTGTGTGTGTGTGTGTGTAATAGGATATCACCTTGTGCGTGTGTTGGTGTGTGCTGGTGGTTGTCCCAGGTGTGTACAGTTTTTTTTTCCAGGTTCTATTGGTTGTCCCAGATATGTACTGTTGTCCCAAGTGTGTACTGGATGTCCCAGGTCTGTGCTGGATATCCCAGGTGTGTACTGGTTGTCGTTCAAGAGTGCTTCTTGACCTACGTCCTTTAGATGCTTCCTAGTACCTCTGGATCCCCCTTATTGCTTCCTAGTTCCTCTGGATCCCCCCTATTGCTTCCTAGTACCTCTGGATTCCTTATATTGCTTCCTAGTCTAGTACCTCTGGATCCCCCTTATTGCTTCCTAGTATCTCTGGATTCCCCTTATTGCTTCCTAGTACCTCTGGATCCCCCTTATTGCTTCCTAGTACTTCTGCATCCCCCGTATTGCTTCCTAGTACCTCTGGATCCCCCTTATTGCTTCCTAGTTCCTCTGGATCCCCCTTATTGCTTCCTAGTATCTCTGGATTCCCCTTATTGCTTCCTGGTACCTCTGGATTCCTCTTATTGCTTCCTAGTACCTCTGAATCCCCCTTATTGCTTCCTAGTATCTCTGAATCCCTCTTATTGCTTCCTAGTACCTCTGAATCCCTCTTATTGCTTCCTAGTACCTCTGAATCCCTCTTATTGCTTCCTAGTACCTCTGAACTACTGAACTAATTTCGCAATTTATGTCCTCTGGTGTTGATTGCGTTTGTTGAGTTCGTTCTGATGTACGTCATCAACACGTCAAGTGTCTTCTGATTCTCAAGATGTGTTCTGATGTACGTCATCAACGCGTCGAGTGTCTTCTGATTCTCAAGATGTGTTCTGATGTACGTCATCAACACGTCAAGTGTCTTCTGATTCTCAAGATGTGTTCTGATGTACGTCATCAACACGTCGAGTGTCTTCTGATTCTCAAGATGTGTTCTGATGTACGTCATCAACACGTCGAGTGTCTTCTGATTCTCAAGACGTTTCCTAAGTTGTCGTAAGTGCACTTTACCCGTCCTTGGGGAGGGGGATGTCCTGATCCAGGTATCATGGTTCTGCTCATTCCTTCCTGCTTCACTAGGGTGAGTCCTTCATGGGTCTCGATCCCCGGCAAGGACTTTACAGCCTCAGACATACAGAGACATAACTCATCCCGGAGTGGTTCCTGCTCCCGTTGGCCCAGTCTGGTTGCATGGAGGCAGACAGGTGGCTGGGGCCTGGCTGTCTGGGGGCCAGACAGGTGGCTGGGGCCTGGCTGTCTGGGGGCAGACAGGTGGCTAGGTCCTGGCTGTCTGGTTGTGTTCGGTGCAGACAGGTGGCTGGGGTCTGACTGTCTGGTTGTGTTGGGTGCAGACAGGTGGCTGGGGCCTGGTTGTCTGATTGTGCGGAGGCAGACAGGTGGCTGAGGCCTGGCTGTCTGGCTGTGTGGGGGCAGACAGGTGGCTGAGGCCTGGCTGTCTGGGGCCAGACAGGTGGCTAGGTCCTGGCTGTCTGGCTGTGTTGGGTGCAGACAGGTGGCTGGGGTCTGACTGTCTGGTTGTGAAGGGGGCAGACAGGTGGCCGGGGTCTGACTGTCTGGTTGTGAAGGGGGCAGACAGGTGGCTGGGGCCTGGCTGTCTGGTTGTGTTGGGGGCAGACAGGTGGCTGAGGCCTGGCTGTCTGGGGTCAGACAGGTGGTTGAGGCCTGGCTGTCTGGCTGTGTTGTGGGCATACAGGTGGCTGAGGCCTGGTTGTCTGGCTGTGGTGGGGACAGACAGGTGGCTGAGGCCTGGTTGTCTGGCTGTGTGGGGGCAGACAGGTGGCTGAGGCCTGGCTGTCTGGCTGTGTGGTGGCAGACAGGTGGCTGAGGCCTGGTTGTCTGGCTGTGTGGAGGCAGACAGGTGGCTAGGTCCTGGCTGTCTGGCTGTGGTGGGGACAGACAGGTGGCTGAGGCCTGGTTGTCTGGCTGTGTGGGGGCAGATAGGTGGCTGAGGCCTGGCTGTCTGGCTGTGTGGGGGCAGACAGGTGGCTGAGGCCTGGTTGTCTGGCTGTGTGGGGGCAGACAGGTGGCTGAGGCCTGGTTGTCTGGTTGTGTGGAGGCAGACAGGTGGCTAGGTCCTGGCTGTCTGGCTGTGTGGTGGGGGCAGACAGGTGGCTGAGGCCTGGTTGTCTGGCTGTGTGGGGGCAGACAGGTGGCTGAGGCCTGGTTGTCTGGCTGTGTGGGGGGCAGACAGGTGGCTGAGGCCTGGTTGTCTGGTTGTGTGGAGGCAGACAGGTGGCTAGGTCCTGGCTGTCTGGCTGTGTGGTGGGGGCAGACAGGTGGCTGAGGCCTGGTTGTCTGGCTGTGTGGGGGCAGACAGGTGGCTGAGGCCTGGCTGTCTGGCTGTGTAGGGGCAGACAGGTGGCTGAGGCCTGGCTGTCTGGTTGTGTGGGAGCAGACAGGTGGCTGAGGCCTGGCTGTCTGGCTGTGTGGTGGGGGCAGACAGGTGGCTGAGGCCTGGCTGTCTGGTTGTGTGGGAGCAGACAGGTGGATGAGGCCTGGCTGTCTGGTTGTGTGGAGGCAGACAGGTGGCTAGGTCCTGGCTGTCTGGCTGTGTGGTGGGGGCAGACAGGTGGCTGAGGCCCGACTGGCTGGCCATGTTGTGGGGGTGGGTAGGGGAGGCCGACAGGTGGCTGGGGGCCTGGCTGGCTGGTAGTATGAAGTGGGGTCGGGGGGGGGGAGGTAGCAGCAGGCAAGTGCTTGCATAACACCTTACCTAACTAACCTTGGAGGGCTCCCAGGTCCACCATCCTCACCTCCCCTCCTCTCCCCTCCCTCCCTCTCCCCTCTCCTACATCCCCTCTCCCCTCCCCTCCCCTCCCCCTCACACACACACACACACACACACACACACACACACACGCTGATTCATGGTGCTTGAACTCCACCCCTCATGATTTCTCCCTCCTCCTCCCCCGTTCCCTCCCTTCCCTCCATCCCTCCCTCCCTCTCGGCGCTCCTGGCCTGTCAAGCTGCTCCCCTCCCACTTGTTACCTGTCAAACATCTGTGCTTGTTGCTTGTCAAGAGTAGCTCCCCCTCCACCCCATAGGCCTTGTTGTGTGTTGTCTTACGTCAAGCCCGAGTCTGGGATTGTCATGCGCGAAGCCTTAGTGAGGGATTGCCTTATGTGAAGGCTTAGTGAGGGATTTTATGTGAACCCCTAGTGAGGGATTGTCTTTCTGTGAACCCCTAGTGAGGGATTGTCTTATGTGAAGCTCTACTGAGCACTTGTCTTTCGTGAAGGCTTAGTGAGGGATTGTCTTATGTGAACCCCTAGTGAGGGATTGTCTTTATGTGAACCCCTAGTGAAGGATTGTCTTATGTGAACCCCTGGTGAGGGATTGTCTTTATGTAAACCCTGGTGAGGGATTGTCTTATGTGAACCCCTAGTGAGGGATTGTCTTATGTGAACCCCTGGTGAGGGATTGTCTTTATGTAAACCCTGGTGAGGGATTGTCTTATGTGAACCCCTTGTGAGGGATTGTCTTATGTGAACCCCTAGTGAGGGATTGTCTTTATGTGAACCCCTGGTGAGGGATTGTCTTATGTGAACCCCTGGTGAGGGATTGTCTTATGTTAACCCCTGGTGAGGTAATGTCTTATGTGAACCCCTGGTGAGGGATTGTCTTATGTTAACCGCTGGTGAGGGATTGTCTTATGTGAACCCCTTGTGAGGCATTGTCTTATGTGAACCCCTGGTGAGGGATTGTCTTATGTGAACCCCTAGTGAGGGATTGTCTTTATGTGAACCCCTTGTGAGGGATTGTCTTATGTGAACCCCTTGTGAGGGATTGTCTTATGTGAACCCCTAGTTAGGGATTGTCTTTTTGTAAACCCTGGTGAGGGATTGTCTTATGTGAACCCCTTGTGAGGCATTGTCTTTATGTGAACCCCTAGTGAGGGATTGTCTTACGTGAAGGCTTAGTTTAGGATTATCTCACACGAAGCCATGGTTGGTTCATGTCATGTGAAAACACTTTCCCATCGGCAGCTCAAGTGAATCCCCATCGTGGACTTTATATACACGTCTTCCTACAGATGCCATGTGTAAGAGGGCCACGTCCAGCCCTCCTTCAGGTGAAATCTTCAGCTCCTGAAGTCTCGCCTTTTGTGTGCCTCTCGCTGAATGCTTCCATACGTGTTCCCCCCTCCTCTCTCTCTCTCTCTCTCTCTCTCTCTCTCTCTCTCTCTCTCTCTCTCTCTCTCTCTCTCTCTCTCTCTCTCTCTCTCTCTCTCTTCCCCCCCCCCCTTGTTCCCGGAGCGCCCCGACAGCCTTCCATTATGGATGAGTCAGGCCGTAAACAAACCAAGCAACATTGCTTGAGTTTGGGGTAAAAAAATTTCTTTTTTTTTTTTTCTTCTTCTCATCTCTTCTTTCAATCGTTGGTTGAGACGTGTCTACTGGTGGTCAGGCCCCCCGAGAGTGACGCAATGGTGACAACGTCCTTGTGTAATGGAGGGTCCCCTCCCCCCTATTTTTTTTCCCCAACGTTTTATTTTTTCTTCTTTATGTGACGCTGGCGTCGAGGAGGAGTTCGGGTAGGGGGGGGAGGGTGTGTGTTAAGGGTGGGGGGGGGGGGGGTATGTCGAGGAGGAGTTCGGGGGGGGGAGGGTGTGTGTTAAGGGTGGGGGGGAATGTCTTGCAAGTCGACGCCTGTGTTGATTCAGTTCGACTAGGACTCGTACCTGCGCGCGCGCCTCTTACACTCCTCTGAGCTTTCTTGACACTGGTTGAGATTATGACGTAAGGCCCTGTGCGTTGTGCAAGGTTGTGTAAGGTTGTGTACGTTGTGTAAGGTTGTGTACGTTTTGTAAGGTTGTGTACGTTGTGTAAGGTTATGTACGTTGTGTAAGGTCGTCTTCGTTGTGTAAGGATACATACATTGTGTGATTTTGACACTGTGTGTGTACTTGGCTGCCAGAAGGCCTTTGATGATGGCTCCCTTCACCTTTCTGATAGACGCCGATGTCGAAGCTAATGACGGGGGCAAAATGAACTTTTAATACAAGTGGAAAGTCCCTTTACTTAAGAGAGAGAGAGACTGAGAAACACATCCTTAAAGGTTTGCCTTCGCAAGCAAAGGCAGAGGTAAACCAGTGGTGTTCCTCAAGGAGGGTGTGTCAGTGAAGGAACCACTTCTGTTTTTTTTTTTTCCTTAGACAAGAACTATGTAAATGACTTCCAAGAAGGATCCAAATCATACACGAGTCTGCTGATGGTACTAAACCCATTAATATGAAGGATAATCACTGTAACTCTTCTCGTAAAACGCGGGAGTGGTCCTGATAGACGGTTGTGAGGATTCCAACCCCGTAAGAGAGAGAGAGAAAAAAACAAGGTAGCTGAAGTTGGGGTAACAGGCAATAAGACTCGGCCTGTGAAAGGGACACCTTGCACTCGACTTCATGCCAGACTTATCGTCGGGCGAATCACAGGAGGAGGAGGAGGAGGAGGAGGATGGCAAGAGGGACTAAGTGCACCCAGGTCAGTGTCGAAATCGCTCTCAAGGTCGGAGAGAAGAATGCACCAAGATATTGATGACGTGTTCCACCCAAACTAGTCTATGCACAAGGGGCCGTCTTTTTATCTCAGATTAAGGAGCACATAGAGTTGTTAAAGGAGGTCCAGTAGACCACGTCTAGAATCATGCCACAGTTTAAGATGAAGGGAGGGAAGGAATGGCGAGGAGGAAGTCCTCAAGCTGGCCACAGTAGAGGAACGGAGGATATGGGGCAAGGGAGGGAAGGAAGGGCGAGGAGGAAGTCCTCAAGCTGGCCACAGTAGAGGAACGGAGGATATGGGGCAAGGGAGGGAAGGAAGGGCGAGGAGGAAGTCCTCAAGCTGGCCACAGTAGAGGAACGGAGGATATGGGGCAAAACATGAACCGCCATGACACCAGAGGTCTTAGCATTATCACGGGCCAAGAGAAGTGTCACAAAAGGACTTGGCGAACCCCTTCTTCTTCAGCGACGTGGGTAAAGCACCTGTATGATACGGGCAGCAGCTCGAGTCAAATGAAGATGATAACACGGCTGGGGAAACATTTGCAAACGCGACGTGAGGCTCCGAGAGTGGAAAGATCTGCCTTCATAATGGACAGTGAGGTAATCACACACACACACACACACACACACACACACACACACACACACACACACACACACACACACACACACACAGCTAGATAGGACAGCACCACTACTGGCCAAGAGTTAGTGGGAGTACAGCTCTGCAATCCTGTTTGTACAAGGGGAGGGAGTAGTGTACAGATGAGTTCCTCAATGAAGCACCTCTCACACATAACTGTTCGCTGTGTAGACTGAGCGGTTAAGTAGTCGTTGGAATGAGAAGACCAGAGATGGGAAATTGGGTATGAGGAATGTTGCCATGTCAAGTAAATTAATATATTTGTTTACCTTTTTTTTCAATGGTCTGTGTAAAGTATATCTAACCGGATGATATTGTAAGTGGCATAAAGTGAGTAAAGAGATATACGAAGGAAATATTTTTACAGAGTGCAACAATAGATGAAGGCATGGAGAGGATCTATTATTAATAACTGCCAATTGTCAGCCAGTGTGACCTGTATATCTTGGAGTCAGTGTATTTTATGTGGCTAGACGACTGCTTTGGGGTCGAGTGGAGAAGAAAGAAAGAAAAAAAAGACGGCTATTATTCCAAGAAAAACATCTTAGCGATATAAGGCAGTCGAGACTAAGAGAGAAAGAGAATTCATATCGAATGTGAGGGCGTTTCCAAAAGTCATTTAAATGAAGAAACAAAATTTAAGGATTTTTTTTTTTTGGGGGGGGGGCGATAACACAACCAATTGTTAGCCCTCTTAAGACTTTTGACCTTGCATGATTCAGGCAAACAGGGAACCATGAATGAAGGCAAAGTGATTCGAACCAACCATTTAGTCCAAGTTAGGCTCTGCTTGTTAACACACACACACACACACACACACACACACAGAAGAGGGCCTCCGTGGGATATTAGTTAACGTTACTGACCATGGGTCATCACGAGCCCGCTTGGGGTCGGACCCTGGGTGGGTTCCAATCCTTCGCGCGGCAGTCGGCTTACACCCAGCCCAGGTGTTCATCCTCTGCCCCTCGCAGTTGGTCGATAAATGGGTACCTGACTTAGGCTTGAGTGCGTGTGTGTGTGTGTGCGTGTGTGTGTGTTTGTGTGTGTGTGTGTGTGTGTGCACATAAGAGCACAGACATGGTACATATACAACGTAAAGCTCTCTCTCCCCGTAACCCACACACACACACACACACACACACACACGATGACTAGGAAGACACGTAGACAGGAAGCCATTAATGGACAATGATGTAAGGACTTACGAAAGTGGCCCAAGACTTTGGCCTGTGTTTATGATGATCGTGTGGCGTTGAGCGAACACATACGAACGCTGCCGGAGAGCACCCACGCCGCCCGGGATGGCGCTGTGTTGAGGCCTCGTATAAAAAAAAGAAGGGAAAAAAAAAATAGAAACGCCACAAGATGGCAGGACGGGCGGCGATCAAGGCGCGTCTTATAGACCACAGCAGACCAGAGCCATTAGAGACCAACATAAACCATGACTATGGCGCGTGTTGAGGGCTCCATAAAACCATTCCCAGGGTTAGATCAGCACCCAAATATATATATATATATATATATATATATATATATATATATATATATATATATATATATATATATATATATATATCACCTGGTCGTCATTTCCTGCGTTTGGAATAGGTGAAGAATGGTTTCATTCGCCCACAGTCACTCTGTTGTTGTCATGTATAATACACCGAAACCACAGGCCCTTTATCCACAACCAGGCCTCACAGACCTTTCCGTGGTTTTCCGCGACTGCTTCCTATACCCGGGATTTCTCCATTGACAGCTGGTCGCTCCCTGTACGCCACATCGTTCCAATTTACTTTATCCCGTGCACGCCTCACACCCCCCTACATGTTCAGGCTTCGAGCGCTCTAAACCTTTTACACTCCATCCTTCCATCTCCGATTCGACCTCCTGCTTGTCTCCTTCACTTATGACACATATACCCTCACTGTCAAGCTCTCTTCACTCATCCTTTCCTTATGTCTAAACCATTTCAGCACAGGAAGACAGTACCAACCAACATACCCATCTCTGCCTTCCCATATAGTGACTTATCTTTCCTCATACTCCTCAACGCCCCCTAGACTTTCGTCCCCTTACCCTCCCTATGACTTACTTCGGCTCCCATGGTTCTATTCGCTGCATTGTATACTCCCAGGTGTCTAAAAACACATTTCTTTCTCCAAGTTCTCTCCATTCAATTTCACATTCTACTAACCAATTTCTTACCACTGCTACATCCAGTAACCTTGCTTTCATTCACATATATCATTCCCTTCTCTCACACACTCCCTCAAACTCAAGAGCCAGCTTCTACAGTTTCTCACTTGAATCTGCCATCAGCGCCGTGTCATCAGCGAACAGTAACTGACTTACCTTCCATCCCCCTCCCCTACTCACTCCCTGACAGAGAGCAAACCTGTCCCTCTTACCATATAACCCTCGCTTCGCCTCCCTCACCACCCCGTCCATAAACAGATCGCACAGCCATGATGACATCACACATCCCTGCCACAGACACACCTTCACCTGGAATAACTCGCCCGCATCACTCGCACACGTGCCTTACTCTATCTATAAAAACTCATCACTCCTACTAATAGCTTTCCTCCCACACCATATTTTTTTTTTATGTTATCTGTGACAGCACGGGCACCTGGGGCCCTAGTCAAGGCCATCTCATTAACGCCCATACAGTATATATATATATATATATATATATATATATATATATATATATATATATATATATATATATATATATATATATATATGTATATATATATGTATATATATATATATATATATATATATATATATATATATATATATATATATATATATATATATATATATATATATATATATATATATATATATATATATATATATATATATATATATATATATATATATATATATATATATATATATATATATATATATATATATATATATATATATATATATATATATATTCTTAAGAATCCATGGGGAAAACGAAACTCTTAAGAATATACTTGATCACGCGCAAAATTGTGATCCTTTCCAATATATATATATATATATATATATATATATATATATATATATATATATATATATATATTTTTTTTTTTTTTTTTTTTTTTTTCTTTTTTTTACTTTGTCGCTGTCTCCCGCTTTTGCGAGGTAGCGCAAGGAAACAGACGAAAGAAATGGCCAACCCCCCCCCCATACACATGTATATACATACGTCCACACACGCAAATATACATACCTACACAGCTTTCCATGGTTTACCCCAGACGCTTCACATGCCTTGATTCAATCCACTGACAGCACGTCAACCCCGGTATACCACATCGCTCCAATTCACTCTATTTCTTGCCCTCCTTTCACCCTCCTGCATGTTCAGGCCCCGATCACACAAAATCTTTTTCACTCCATCTTTCCACCTCCAATTTGGTCTCCCTCTTCTCCTCGTTCCCTCCACCTCCGACACATATATCCTCTTGGTCAATCTTTCCTCACTCATTCTCTCCATGTGCCCAAACCACTTCAAAACACCCTCTTCTGCTCTCTCAACCACGCTCTTTATATATATATATATATATATATATATATATATATATATATATATATATATATATATATATATATATATATATTAGCCTGAGCTTGGCATACCTCGTAATACCTTCCACAAAGCATCTCTGTCAACCTTATCATACACTTTCTCCAGATCCTTGAATGCTACGACTGATTCTTTTGTTTCTTTAAGTGTTTCTTACACATAAGTCCTCAGAGCAGACTCCTGATCCACACATGTTCTACCACTCCTGAAACCACATTGTTCCTTGCCAGTCTGATGCTCTGTGCATGCCACCACTTTCTCAGTCACCACTCTACGATGCAACTTACCAAGTACACTGAACATATTTATTACCTCTGTAATTCGAACATTCACACATGGCCCCCTTGTAGCCATTCCGCCAATGCTCAGGCACTTCACCATGATCCATGATTACGTTGAAAATCCTAAGAAAACAACACAGGCATCCTATTTCTTAAGAAATTCAAGTGCAATCCCATCCACTCCTGCCGCTTTGCCACTCTTCACCTTACGCAAGGCTTTCATCACTTCTTTTTTCGCCAAACCATTTGCCATGACTCTGTCACCTTGCTTACTTCCACATCTAAAAGCACTCGACTTCTACCACCCTGTCATCGAATACACCAACCATCTCGTTTTGACCTCATGACTGCCTGTTACCACTTCCCCATCAGCCCTTTTCAATGATGCTTCCATTTGTTCGCTTGACTTTCTCACATTATCAACCTCCTTCCAAAACATCGTATGTTCCTTGAAGTTTGCTGATACTGGCTCAACCCAACTCTTATTTGCTCTTTTTCCAGCTCTTGCCCAATCACTCGCACTCCGCCCTGCAGTTAAACCCCACAAACCTCTCTTTTTTTTTTTTTTTTTACTAGCAACTTGAATTCCTCATTCCACCACTCACTACCCTTTATCACACACTCACCTCCCACCCTCCGCATGCCACCCTCTTCTCTCGCACATGAAAGCAGTGTTTCCTTAAGATAACTCTCATTCCTCGTTCACTCACCCAACTTCGTTTACTGTCACTACTTCGTGCTATGCACTCAGTCTCTTCTGTTATCTTTTCACGCAAGCCTCTCTCCCAAGCTCATCAGCTGGTGTGACGTCAGCAGGGGTAACATCAGCGAGGCGAACGGGGAGTAACATCAGCTGGGGTCTGGGGTAACATCAGCTGGGGTCTGGGGTAACATCAGCTGGGGTCTGGGGTAACATCAGCTGGGGTCTGGGGTAACATCAGCTGGGGTCTGAGGTAGCATCATCTAGGGTCAACATGGGTAACATCAGCTGAGGTCTGGGGTAACATCAGCTAGGGTTACCAAGGGGTAACATTCAGCTGGGGTTCAGCAGGGGGGTAACTTCAATTCTCCTTCTCCATTGTTTTCCACCAAAGACTAACATAGGCCATGACCATGTTGTGTTCCACCTCACATAAGTAACACCGACCAGAGACCAACATAGGCCTTGACCATGTTGTGTTCCACCTCACATAAGTAACACCGACCAGAGACCAACATAGGCCATGACCATGTTGTGTTCCATCCCACATAAGTAACACCGACCAGAGACCAACATAGGCCTTGACCATGTTGTGTTCTATCCCACATAAGTAACACCGACCAGAGACCAACATAGGCCTTGACCATGTTGTGTTCCATCCCACGTAAGTAACACCCACCAGAGACCGACTTAGGCCATGACCATGTTGTGTTCCACCCCACATAAGCAACACCGACCAAAGACCAATATAGGCCAAGATTATGTTGTGTTCCATCCCACATAAGCAACACCGACCAGAGACCAACATAGGCCATGATTATGTTGTGTTCCATCCCACATATGTTACTCCACGAGAGTGCAAGAACCTCATAGCAACACGAGAGAGCAGCTATGAGTAGGACTATGATGTAGGCCATGTGCTATGTTGTGTCACGACCACATGACCACACCTAAAAAAAAAAAAGAAAGGGGGAAGGGAGGGGGGGGGGGTGCTTACTGGAGGGTATGTCGAGGTCAAATGATACTGGGAGAAAATGACCCAAGGTCATCATCATGAGTCATCTGTCGGCTGTGGAGGAGAGAGGTGGTGTGTGTGTGTGTGTGTGTGTGTGTGTGTGTGTGTGTGTGTGTTTGTGCTATGTCGAGGACACAAAAGTCGAAGATAGAGTTAGCCCTTCGGGGGTGTACACACACACACACACATACACACACACACAAACACCTCCCATCCCATTCCTATCCCACATCCGACCCTTCCCTCTTTTCCCCATCCCTGTCCCACCGTGGGCCGTCCGTCTTTTACGAGCAAAAAAAAAAAAAAAGAAAAAAAATAAGATGGGAAGAAATGGTGGTCGCCTCTCTCTCTCTCTCTCTCTCTCTCTCTCTCTCTCTCTCTCTCTCTCTCTCTCTCTCTCTCTCTCTCTCTCTCTCTCTCTCTCTCTCTCTCAATAGGGTGGTTAGAGGAAGGGGGCGGGGGAGGAGAAGAGGTGGGACATAGTAAAGAAATGGTTTGAAATGAAAGAGAAAATTGAAAGTGTGTCCAATTTTTGATGCATGTGGTTGCTATTATCTTGAACCGTGTTTTTCTTTTGTGCCTTATTCATATATATTACCCCACTGTGTGTGTGTGTGTGTGTGTGTGTGTGTGTGTGTGTGAGTGTGTGTTGTATCTTTCTTGTTAAAGGTGATTTACTGAGCAGTGATAGACCAGTGCATCGGTGGATGACTGGAGCCTCCCTGGGTGCTCTTGAGGCCATGAGGAAACCCAGGGTGTTCTATGGTCGTACTGTCAATGTCTTCGAATCTCTGCCATCCGTCCGTCTCATACGGCCTCCTTCTTCACCTAGATATGAACCGACTGGTTTTAATCCTCAATCGTTCGTGCTGATCAACGTAAGGTCACTTGTTACTCATTGGTAAGGACTCGTAAAGGTTTATAATGTGTGTACCCCCATAGCATGCATGATTTGGTTGCCAGGAACGAGGGAATAGGTGAGTAGGGTTAGGACAGATAGCATCATGGTCCCCTGACCCATGACCCATTGTGATTCTGGGTTTTCCCTGGAAGATGCCACAATCGGTTCTCAACCGATCAGGGTCCGCTTTGTGTTGATCTCTTGTTGATATGACCCGTCAAACCTCCTGGTGTCAGTGTGTGTGTGTGTGTGTGTTTCCTGGGATTTTCCAGCTCGTCTTGTCGCGCTGTCGTGTTCCCCTTCTGTATAGTGAATTTCTTCATGATTGTTATTAATATCACGGTCGGGGTGGGGTTTTTTTTCGAGTATGTTGGCTCTGTTTGTCTCTTGAGTATATATACTGAACGAGTGTGGGTGTGGGGAGGGTGTCGTTCAAGGGAATAGCATTTGAGTAGCGTCGTCGGCATGGGAGATGTCCAGTGCTCATGGCACCATCTAGTTTGGGGAGGATATGTCATCTGTGTTATGAATAGTGAGGGCGATAGGACGCTGCCCTGCGGGAGAACCTCGCTTCGTAAGAGGGGGTGTTTCCGTGACGTCGCAGGGTTGATGAGGGTTCCTGCGGTGCGTTGGTCTCTGGTAATGACACAGAGGTCTTTCCCGCGTGGTCTCTTTGTGGGTCTATTAAAGTAGCAATTGGTATTGCCGGCCATTCAAGTTATCACTTTGCCAAAGGGCTTTGCTTACGTCGCTTTGTATGATTGTGCGGTGTACTCTCTCTCTCTCTCTCTCTCTCTCTCTCTCTCTCTCTCTCTCTCTCTCTCTCTCTCTCTCTCTCTCTCTCTCTCTCTCTCTCTCTCTGGTTCCTGTGTTCTTTCTTCTCTCTGAGGGAGGTGGCAGCTTACGTGTTCATGTGTAAGAAGACAAGTTACGTCTCCGTCATTTGTTGTGGTAGGTTGATTGATCATAGCTGTGTATGGTCCGTCTGTGTTCGATTAAACATCGTTAGTATTTGCAGTATCTAATGACCGTAACACTGATACCCCTGTGGTGTAGTGGTGAGCGTCACAAGCGACGCTGGTGACCGATCCACCGGCCCGGAGTTCGATCCCTGGCGCGGGCACAGACGGCAGCCCATGGGTCACCCAAGCCGTCCATCCTTCCTCTGTTTGGGAGATGAATGGGTTCCAACTCAGGATAGAGTAGAGCACCACAGCTGTGACAGGCCCAGCCAGACAACAGCATGTAAACTTGGACCGAGTCAACCCAGGGGTGGCCATGTCCAGAGACATGGCCCCTTAGAGTCAGGCCGGTGGGCCTACCAGAGATGTTTCCATATCTGGGGACATGGCCCTATCACCGAATGGTCTGTGAGCCTACCAGGGGTGACCATATCCGGGGACATGGCCCTATCACTAACAGGCCCGTCGACCAAGTACAAAAATCCTCCTTTGATAACTGAAATTTTGATAATGAGATCAATAAATCCTCTTTTTTTTATTATTGAACTGATGAAATCCAAATTTCACTTAGTCCTTTCTCGTTCACTTCGACAGTGGCTGACCACAGCCGAGCAGCCCTTGGGTAGGGCAGAGAGCCTTCTGCCTCCTCTGGGGCCGTCAGGTTGCGCAAAATAGACCCCGGGCGAGCGGTAGTGAACGTTGCTTAAAGGCCCCCGTCAGGCCTAACCATGGCTCACGGGTCCTCCCGCCCATAAACTTCGAGCCACCACTTCGGTTTAGAGCTTCGAGTGCCACCTCAGGTTTCCCCCCCCTCCCTTGATCTGCCCCCTAAGTCCCTTTGATCACTCGGTAAGAATTGTGACAGAAGGGAAAGGGGGGGAGGAGGAGGAGTGTGTTCCCCTCCTCCCCCTCCCTTCCTACCCCTGTCGTCTGCCATTATCTTTATAAAAGAAAAAAAGAACACCTTCAGAGGTCGACTTGAGCGGAATCGTCGCCAGTGGATCTCGAAGGTTAGAGAAACATCCTTGAAATTCATCGTCGAACGATGTTTGGGGGGGACGCGAACCCTCCGACCTCACACACACACACACACACACACACACACACACACACGCTATTTCTACAAGAGCTACAGGGGCAGGTGGTGAAGTTATAGCTCGACAGGCGTCCCCAAAGTCTCAAGTTCTTTCGTCCTCTCTCAAGCTTTCTCAAGGCCCATACACGAGTGGGTGCTGAAGACTCAATATACCATCCCTCCACTTCATCTCAGATGCCCCACCACCACCTTCTCATCCCGCCTCTACACCTCGTGTGTGTGTGTGTGTGTGTGTGTGTGTGTGTGTGTGTCTGTGCTGGTGTGAGCCACAGTGAGGCAACCATGAGTGCAAGTCGTGGGTTCCTCCACCACGCACACTTGGGACTGAGGGACTCTTTCGAGTCTTGGCAGCTACACAGACGGACGCATGTTCTCCACAAAGTTAAGCTAACTCTGGACGACAAACGGGTGTGCCCCAGGGGTGCTGGGGTGGTCCTAGTGTGCCCCAGGGGAGCTGGGGTGGTCCTAGTGTGCCCCAGGTGTGCTGGGGTGGTCCTAGTGTGCCCCAGGTGTGCTGGGGTGGTCTTAGTGTGCCCCAGGTGTGCTGGGGTGGTCTTAGTGTGCCCCAGGTGTGCTGGGGTGGTCCTAGTGTGCCCCAGGGGTGCTGGGGTGGTCCCAGTGTGCCCCAGAGGTGCTTGGGTGGTCCTAGTGTGCCCCATGTTTGCTGGGATTGTCCTGGTGTACCCCAGGTGTGCTGGGGTGGTCCTAGTGTGCCTCAGGTGTGCTGGGGTGGTCCTAGTGTGCCTCAGGTGTGCTGGTGTGGTCCTAGTGTGCCCCAGGTGTGCTGGTGTGGTCCTAGTGTGCCCCAGGTGTGCTGGGGTGGTCCTAGTGTGCCTCAGGTGTGCTGGTGTGGTCCTAGTGTGCCCCAGGTGTGCTGGGGTGGTCCTAGTGTGCCTCAGGTGTGCTGGTGTGGTCCTAGTGTGCCCCAGGTGTGCTGGGGTGGTCCTAGTGTGCCCCAGGGGTGCTGGGGTGGTCCTAGTGTGCCCCAGGTGTGCTGGGGTGGTCCTAGTGTGCCCCAGGTGTGCTGGGGTGGTCCTAGTGTGCCCCAGGTGTGCTGGTGTGGTCCTAGTGTGCCTCAGGTGTGCTGGGGTGGTCCTAGTGTGCCCCAGGTGTGCTGGGGTGGTCCTAGTGTGCCCCAGGTGTGCTGGGGTGGTCCTAGTGTGCCCCAGGTGTGCTGGGGTGGTCCTAGTGTGCCCCAGGTGTGCTGGGGGTGGTCCTAGTGTGCCCCAGGTGTGCTGGGGTGGTCCTAGTGTGCCTCAGGTGTGCTGGGGTGGTCCTAGTGTGCCCCAGGTGTGCTGGGGTGGTCCTAGTGTGCCCCAGGTGTGCTGGGGTGGTCCTAGTGTGCCTCAGGTGTGCTGGTGTGGTCCTAGTGTGCCCCAGGTGTGCTGGGGTGGTCCTAGTGTGCCCCAGGGGTGCTGGGGTGGTCCTAGTGTGCCCCAGGTGTGCTGGTGTGGTCCTAGTGTGCCCCAGGTGTGCTGGTGTGGTCCTAGTGTGCCCCAAGTTTGCTGGGATTGTCCTGGTGTACCCCAGGTGTGCTGGGGTGGTCCTAGTGTGCCCCAGGTGTGCTGGTGTGGTCCTAGTGTGCCTCAGGTGTGCTGGGGTGGTCCTAGTGTACCCCAGGTGTGCTGGGGTGGTCCTAGTGTGCCTCAGGTGTGCTGGTGTGGTCCTAGTGTGCCCCAGGTGTGCTGGGGTGGTCCTAGTGTGCCCCAGGTGTGCTGGTGTGGTCCTAGTGTACCCCAGGTGTGCTGGGGTGGTCCTAGTGTGCCCCAGGTGTGTTTGGGTGGTCCTAGTGTGCCCCAGGTGTGATGATGTGGTCCTAGTGTACCTCAGGTGTGCTGGGGTGGTCCTAGTGTGCCCCAGGTGTGTTTGGGTGGTCCTAGTGTGCCCCAGGTGTGATGATGTGGTCCATGTGTGTCCCAGGTGTGCTGGGGTGGTGTTTCTTTGCCCCAGGGGTGCTGGGGTGGTCCTAGTGTGCCCCAGGTGTGCTGGGGTGGCTCTAGTGTGCCCCAGGTGTCCTCGTGTGCCCGTGTTGCGCTGCAACCCGTAGCAGGGACATGTACTCCTTTAGGGCGAGAAGCTTTTTGATGAGACTGTACTCTGGTGGTGTTACCTCAAGCAGGCGGAGTCTGGTAACACTAGTATATATATATATATATATATATATATATATATATATATATATATATATATATATATATATATATATATCATTTATCTATTTATTTATATCCAGGCTCTTAAAGTAACATGGAATGTTAAAACATGGTAACACAACGTTTTCTTTACTTACAAGTCTGTCATTTTTTTTCATTCGCCAGGAATGTCTTTCGCTGTACTGACGATCGTCCTAGTTTTATGCATATTGCTGGGCACCCATGGCTACCAACAGTGTTTATGGCACCAATTCGTTAATCCATGTTTATCCTCCTGCTAACTTCTTCACCCTCTTTCTCTTCTTCGTGTCCTTATCATTCATTATTTCCTCAGTCTTTCATCCTGAGGCCACAGGTTATCGGGGAATCTGACCACAAAAATAACTCAAGTCTCCAGTACGGCGTGGGGCGTCCCAGCTGATCGCGCGCTCGCGCGCTCCCCTCCTCCCCCGCCGCGTTCGTGACAGAAACAAAACAAACCCGAAATCCGCCATGACGTCACGAGCTAAAGAGGAACGTGAGATGTCCAGGGGGACACTCGACCCGGCCGAGCCAGTGCCTTTTTGTCGTTTTTGTGCGTTGTAAGTGGAAACCCAAGTCGGCTATGGAAGCGCGCTAGCCCCAGCGACCCAGCGTTGCGTTCGACCAACCCGCCGCATCTCTGAACGCGACGGGAACGACGCTTTGAGCACGACCAGCACGTCGCTTTGAGCACGACCGGCACGTCGCTTTGCGCACGACGGGCACGACTGGCACGTCGCTTTAAGTACGAAGGGCATGACGCTTTGAGCATGACGCATTGAGCAGTACGAGCACGACGCTTTGAGCACGGCGGGCACGACGGTACGACCTTTGGGGTAAGACAGTCGACGTAAACTCTTAAGTCAGCTGAAAGGTCTAAGGGCCATAGCATACCCCAAGGCTCATGTATCGTGGACGCCTGTAAGAGACCACTATAATCATCACACGAAAGTATTTATTGATCATGTTCTGTTATGAGGAAAAGGTGTGAAATAAAATAATCCTCACATTGTGTAATTTGAATTATTTTAGTGATAGAAGCTATCGTGTAATTTGGTTATTTCATCATTATTTCCTATTATTCATAGAGCACAGTTCATTTATCTATATAATTTACTTATGCCAAATTTACAGTTCACGTTATATAATTCGTCCGAGTGGTACATGTTGTACATGTGGTATAATTTTGATCATGTTGACTTATTTGTTCATTTATTTGTTCGCTGCGAACACAGTTTCACTTTCACTTCAACATTGCAAATTCTTTGTTTAGCTGATGATGCCTAGCCTTTATGTAGCTTATGATGCCTAGCCTTTATGTAGCTGATGATGACTAGCCTTTATGTAGCTTATGATGCCTAGCCTTTATGTAGCTGATGATGCCTAGCCTTTATGTAGCTGATGATTCCTAGCCTTTATGTAGCTGATGATGACTAGCCTTTATGTAGCTGATGATGCCTAGCCTTTATGTAGCTGATGATGCCTAGCCTTTATGTAGCTGATGATGCCTAGCCTTTATTTAGCTTATGATGCCTTTCCTTTATGTAGCTGATGATGCCTAGCCTTTATTTAGCTTATGATGCCTTTCCTTTATGTAGCTGATGATGCCTAGCCTTTATTTAGCTGATGATGCGTAGCCTTTAGTATAGCTGATGATGCCTAGTCTTTAGTGTAGCTAATGATGCCTAGCCTTTGGTTTAGCTGATGATGCCTAGTCTTTAGTGTAGCTAATGATGCCTAGTCTTTATTTAGCTGATGATGCCTAACTGATACCTAGCCTCTAGTTTAGCTGATGATTCGTAGCCTAGCACTTAACGACGTCTTCCTAGATGATGATTTAGGTGACGACTGTAAACATGACGACACTATCCCAGCTGACGACGCTATTCTAGTGACGACCCTAATCTAGCTGACAACGCTGCCCTAGCTCACAGCGCTATCCAAGCAGTTTTTTTTTAGGGGGTGGTAATGAGGCTTCTTCAGCTGGCAACGCTGCCTTAGTTTACGATGATGTCTTAGCTGATTACGTTATCCTAACTGACTATTACAATACCTCTTTCTATGCTATTCCCGCTGATAGTGCTCTCCTAGAGAGCGAGACGCGCTACATCTTAGCTCCCGGTGCTATTTTAGTTAGCGCTATTCTAGCTGACGACGCAATCCTACCAGACGATGCTGACGACGCCCTACCGTGGCTGTGTTCGACGGTAGTCCCCAGATAACGTCGCCGATACCTCGCTGACGACGCCAACGTAAGCTGACGATGTTGTATTCGAAGTGGCTAACGATGCGTTGCTAGATAGGTGTGTGTGTGTGTGTGTGTGTGTGTGTGTGGGTTGCAGACCCCCCGTAGGGCGTATGGGCGGTGGGCCAGCCAGCCTGCCGGCCCACCCCCCCATTAACCCCCCCCCCCCCACCCACCACCACCACCACCACTCGAGGGTCGTCTTATTTTTTTTTTTTTTTTTTTCCTAAGTCTTAATTTATATCGTTGGTTCGCATTCAACAGCGTTGGTGTCAGGCAGGTATAGCGGTCTGATGGGGGGTTCCTCTTAACGTTGGGCTTACCAAGTAGCCATCAACTCCCATACGAGAAGAACCTAAGGAGAAAAAAAAAAATCCCTCAAAAAATGATCATGGATATTTTTTTTCTTTTGTTTTCTCTTCCTCAACAAAGCCGCCATCGGGTTCTGCCGACGCTCGAGTTCTTTTATAATCACTACCTTCCACAGCTGGAGCGAGATTACATTTGGTTTACTGTTACACATGCAAAGTTGGATTACTTAAATTAGGGTTTCGAGTCTGTTCTCTTCCTCTTAACAACCTGACCAGATGCAGAGTGTGGACGCCCTTAGCCAACCAACCACCCAGTGCATAGGTCAGGTTCAGCGTCTCAAGACTTCGGGGCATTATCGAAAATACGACGTACTATTTAAACGCTCAAGAGAGAGAGAGAAAAAAAAAGAAACGCTCAAAGGAAAAACAAATAGAATCGTCTCAAATTCCGCAAAAAAAATAAGAAAACATACATTTGACGCATATAAACCGGTTACGCACAAGCATTTCCTCCTTTCTTTCGGAAGAGAGAGAGAGAGAGAGAGAGGGGGGGGAATATAAGATTGCATATTGCGTCTAGAGACGTGAAACAAAAAGCAAAACCCAGGACGCAAGCCGGCCCCGGGTGTTGAGGTGCCAGTTGAGATATAATTATGGCGGGCGCTCCTGTTGGGGCAAGTGCCGGCGCCCGAACCAGGCCTGAAATTATCTATTGTTTGGACTGTTAATGTCCTGATACATCACAAAAAGAAATCCCGCGAGGAAATTGTCTTGTGGAGGGAGGGAGGGAGGCAAGGTGTATGTGTGAGAGAGGAGCCGAGCCATGTAAAGTTTGTACCCTGAGATTGCAACTGGTGCCTTCGCCGCCATGGGTAAAGGACGTTGCACGGTAAATTTTACTAATGGACCTACCCTCTTTTTTTCCACCCACCCCGTGCTTTTGTCAGTGCCTGATTTACCTGACGTTGAATATTCATAAACGTGTCCAATGCAGGAATAAAATCGGTAATAAACAGCCCTCTTTATTATCTGCTGAAAGAGAAGAAAGAAAAAAAAAGAAAAGAAAAGAGTAGCTGAATATGCAGACTTGGCATTGTTGTAATGTAAACATAGAAAACGAGATATTCGAACGCTTGCGTATAATACTCCAGCACAACCCATGTAATATGCTGAACAACACTTGTGTTTAAGAAAATGTATATATATATCCCCAGAAGCCGTCCCACAAAACTTATGTTTAAAAAAGATATGTATATATATATATATATATATATATATATATATATATATATATATATATATATATATATATATATATATATATATATATATATATATATATATATATCCCCAGAAGCTGTCCCACAACACTTGTGTTTACAAAAAAAGAAATTATCCCCAGAAGCCGTCCTTAATGGGAGCCACCTAATGAATGTTTTGTCACCGGGGCATCACCACCGTGCTACTACACTCATTACTGTGGGGAGATAAATGCACTCGTTTGACGATTCAATCGATAGGAATGATCGGGTCCTAATTAAACGTCAGACTTGAGTTTTTCCAGTAGTTTGATAAAGAGAAAAAAAAAAAAAAGGACGAGCCTGGATCATCATTAAGGGATATCCTGAGTCTCTACTCTCTCTCTCTCTCTCTCTCTCTCTCTCTCTCTCTCTCTCGTTTTCACACGATTTGAGCCTCGATTCACATCACATGAATGTGAGTATTGACCCCAATTCCTAATATATATATATATATATATATATATATACACACTTAGACGCTGATCAGCTTCCTCGACAGCTGGCTGGCCGAGGTTTTTGGCCAGTTGGAAGCCTTGTAGTTGGCTTGTTGCTTGTCTGTAATTACCAATTCATAATAACGTGTTTGCTCGAGACGGTCAAAAGGGGGGAGGGGGAGGGGGGAAGTTGTACGCTCATTTGGGCCACGAACCTTTTCCGTGTTTTGCATATGCCTTTTTGTCCGGCCGTGTTGCAAGCTCGGGTGCTTGCCAGTGTTGCAGCCGTCGTGGCGCTTGTTGCATCACCACTGAAATACCCTGGACCACTTCGCTGCTTCCGGGGCAACAGTCGTTACCTTGTGCTCTCAACGACGCAATCCGCCCGACCCAGGCTCATTAACACCAGCGTGTCTTCAAGGGGATCTGTTGCTCAAGGATGTGGACCTGTTTGCTCAACAGGACCATGGATCTGTTGCTCAACAGAACCATGGATCTGTTGTTCAAGAGAACCATGGATCTGTTGCTCAACAGAACCTTGGATCTGTTGCTCAACAGAACCATGGATCTGTTGCTCAACAGAACCATGGATCTGTTGCTCAACAGAACCATGGATCTGTTGCTCAACAGAACCATGGATCTATTGCTCAACAGAACCATGGGCCTGTTGCTCAACAGAACCATGAACCCGTTCCAACAACAGAACCCTGAATCTCGCCTAACAGAACCGAGGATCTGTTGCTCAGCAGATTCACGAACCCGTTGCTCTCATCAGAAAAAAAGCGAATCTGTTCCTCAGTTGAACTGTGGACCTGTTGCTCAGCAGACCTGTTGCCACAACGGGTTAACATCCTGTTTATTTTTCTCCATGTTCTTGGCTGTTCCTGATGGTCATTGACTGCGAATCGAACCCAGGTTCCGCACACTACCCGGCAGCTGTACATGGCGCAAGTCATGTGTCACACGACCCCTAGTAGACGACAGGTGTGTCAAGCGACGTTGTCAACATTTGTGTCACATGACAGATATCAATAGTTGTCACACGACGCAATTCAACACGTGTGTCACGTGAATCAACATCTGTGTCACACGACCCATGTCACCAGCTGTGTCACACGGCACACGTCAACATCTGCGTCACATGACATGTCAGCGGTTGCGTCACATGAACCAAGCGAGCATTTGTGTCACATGACTCTGTACTGTTTCCCTTAAGACTGACAGCCGCAGCTATCAAAGACTTCAATGCCGAAGACTGAATGATGGGTATTCGAGACTGAATGATGGGTATTCAAGACTGAATGTTGGGTATTCAAGACTGAATGATGGGTGTTCAAGACCATATGAAGAGTATTCAAGACTGAATGAGATACTAAAGGCTGAATGTGAGAATTGAAGGCTGAATGTGAGTAGTGAAGAAAGTGAGTGTGGCTCTTGGAAAGTGGATGTGGCTTATGGACAGTGGGGGTTGTTCCTGGAAAGTGATTATGGCTCCTGGAATGTGAGTTTCCTTCCTGGAAGGTGAATTTGGCTCCAGAAAGTTAATATGCCTCTTAGAAAGTAAGCGTGACACTTGATATGTGAATGTGGCTCCTGGAATGTGAATGTGGCTCCTGAAAAGTGACTGTGGCTCCAAGAAAGTGAGTATCGGCCTTAAGAAGTGACTGTGGCTCCAGGAAAGTTAATGTAGTCCCAGGAAATCGGATTTGGCTCATGGAAGATGACAGTCTCCTGAAGTGATTGTGTCTCATGGAAAGTGAGTCTGGTAACTGGAAGTGAGTGTGTCTCCAGTTAAGTGAGTGTGACTCCAGAAAGTGACTGCGGCTCTTGGAAAGTGACTGCGGCTCCTGTTAAGTAAGAGTGACTCCTAGAAAGTGACTGCGGCTCCTGGAAAGTGAGTGTGGCTCCTGGAAAGTGAGTATGGCTCATGAAGAGTGAGTCTGGGTCCTAGAAAGTGAGTTTGGCTGCTGGAAATCGAGTGTGACCCCTGGAAAGTGAGTATGACCCCCTGGAAATTGAGTGTGACTCCTGGAAAGTGAGTATGACCCCCTGGAAATCGAGTGTGACCCCTGGAAAGTGAGTATGACCCCCTGGAAATCGAGTGGGACCCCTGGAAAGTGAGTATGACCCCCTGGAAATTGAGTGTAACCCCTGGAAAGTGAGTATGACCCCCTGGAAATCGAGTGTGACCCCTGGAAAGTGAGTATGACCCCCTGGAAATTGAGTGTGACTCCTGGAAAGTGAGCGTGGGTGCTGTACAGCATGCCTGGCCCTTGGAAAGTGAGAGTGTTTTTTGGGAGGTAAGTGAGAGAGAGGGTGAAGGAAAGAGTGCGTGTTGTGGGTGCTGAAGAGTGCGTGGTGTAGGTGCTGAAGAATACAAATGGATGCTGTTGAGGGCATGAAGGTGCTGGAAAGCGTGTGCATGTGTGTTGCCTTGAAAAAGTGCTTGCTGAGAAATAGTTATCGGGTTGGAAATTCACCTACAGAAAATGGAGAGCCGTTACCCAAACATGAGTTCTTTGCTGAACTTATTATTATCGTAAGTGTACTGAAAGAGTCAGCGTGGTTCCTGTAAAGTGCTCCGTAAGTAGCTGAAAAGTGAATGGGTGGGTGTGTATCCCTAAACACTCGTCGGCTCAGTTGTTAACTAGCGAGTGACATCTGCTCTCTCTCTCTCTCTCTCTCTCTCTCTCTCTCTCTCTCTCTCTCTCTCTCTCTCTCTCTCTCTCTCTCTCTCTCTCTCTCTCTCTCTCTCTCTCCGTGGGACCCGAAACTCTCTTAAGGTGCGCTTATAACGCTACTCACGCCCGAAGCAAGAAGGGTACAAAGCTAGCACATGTTTCGTGTCATGTATATCCTTCTGCTCCGGTCTTGCCCGTCGTCTGTTTCGCTGGGCGGAGGAGGAGGGGCACCGTTTTTTTTTTTTTTTTTTTTTTTTTTTGCTGTTACCCCGGTTAAAAATAGCAATACGAAGAAAACCGGTTCCTTGCGTCTGATTTTACAGTGGTGGTGGTGGGTGGTGGTGGTGGTGGTGGTGGGGTCTCTCTCCTCCTCTCCGCTCCTCCCCTCCTACCTCCTCCTCCTCCCTCAGTCTCTTGACTTGCCCAGCTGTTGATGCCCTGATGACGAGCACCTGATTCTCGACGGCCGATTTGGGGGGTTGGTTTGCCTCCCGGGGCAAAAGGAACTTATCGACGGGTGCTGTCGGGCGGGTGCTGTCGGGCAGGTGTAACCCGGGCTGTCGGCAGAGTTGTTGAGGGCAGGGAAGGGCGGGGGGGGGGGGGAGAAATTGTCGGACATTGATGTTATCGTCGGGTGAGGCTGTCGGGCGAGATGCTGGCTGTTGGGCAAGAGTTGTTGGCTGTCGGGCAAGATGTTTGCTAGTCGAAGAAGAAGTGTTGGCTGTCGGGGAAGAGTTGTTAGCTGTTGGGCAAGAGTTGTTGGCTGTTGGGCAAGAGTTGTTGGCTGTTGGGCAAAAGCTGGTGGCTGTTGGGTGAGAGTTGATGGCTGTTGGGCAAGAGTTATTGGCAATTGGGCAAAAGTTGGTGGCTGTTTGACAAGTTATTGGCTGCTGGGCAAGCGTTGGTGGCTGTCTGACAAGTTATTGGCTGCTGGGCAAGAGTTGGTGGCTGTTGGGCAAGAGTTACTGGCTGTAAGGAAAGAGTTATTGGCTGTCGAGTAAGAAGAGTTGTGGGCATTAGAACAAAATTAGTTGGCTGCTGGGCAAACATTGTTGGCTTTAGGTCAGGAGTTATTGGCTGTTGCGCAAGAGTTGTTGGCTGTTTGGCTTTTTATTATGTTAGTGGGTGTGTGTGTGTGGGGGGGGGGGAGACACAGCGGGGGTGCGAGGCAGGAGTTTCAGGCATGCGTAGCACAATCATTAAGTCATGTGCGCTTGTGTGTGTGTGTGTGTGTGTGTGTGTGTGTGTGTGTGTGTGTGTGTGTGTGTGTGTGTGTGTGTGTGTGTGTGTGTATTTACGTGCATTATGCATGTATGTATGAATGTGTGTAGTTACCTGTTTACGTATTCAAGTATGTATATCCATGTTGGCAACGGACTCCCTCACACACACACACACACACACACACACACACACACACACACACACACACACACACACACACGCTCACAGACACACCCAAGTCCAGGTGTTCGTCTCCCGGTGGAAGACACTGGGGAACCCAAGACACCTTAGTTGGGGGTGGGGGGTAGGGCGAGCATGACTCCCCTTGCCCCGAGGAGTTGCTCAGCCCATACCAACCCTACACTCCTCTCATCATCGCGTGCCAAATAACAACGAGGAATTATAGATAGGAAATTGTAGGGGGAAAATTACAGTGCCGGTGGGCGAGGGCTGGTGTGTAGGGGCGTCCCGTTATCGCCAGTAATTACTAGTCTGATAATTGCTGCTAGAATAACTCCACAACTCACTAGGGGGGGGTGGGGAGGGAAGGGGGAAGAAAGAGTCGATAATTATTGGTGGATGAGGGTGGGTGTGGGTGGGGGAGGATTGCTCTTTTTTCTTCTTCATCTTCTTCTTCTTCTTCTTCTTCATCTTCGGCGGTGCTGGTGTAACAGCAGGAGTGGGCTAGCCATCCGATGTCAGTTCGATAGGTGGGGGAGGAGGAGGAGGAGGAGGGTCGTCGTGGGGTGAGGTGGGGTGGTTATCTATGGTTTCTTTGACGACACCAGGGACGCGAGGCGTCCGCAGGATTGGCTGAGGGATGTACGTCATCCTTCACTGCGACGGGATGGGTGAAGAAGACACGTTCCTCAAGTCTTAAGACATTTCAACCCAGTGGGTGTCTCTGTGGCCATCGCTCAAGGCCTCATCATACCACCCTCCCCTTTCCCATGCCGATCATTCGAGATATCCCAAGTGGTCTGAAGACCCGGTGCTCACCCGGGTTTTCATTGTCACCCAGAGTGGGTTCTGGCACTGGGTGGTGACTGATGATGCATGAGATGCCTAAGAAATCGCCCCCGGGGTGTCTCATCACGCACCGCCCCTCGGGGAATCATTCTCCCTCTACACATCCTCCAGCATCTCTATCTTTACTCCCACGTCCAACCCCCCCTTAAAGCTCAATTCTAATGGGGGTTATTCCCCCAAACATCCCCAAGAGTTGTAGCTTCGAACTCCAAGGAGTTAAAAGTTAGGTCGCCTTCCTGCGTGCGCCAAGCTGTAGATCAAAATGCAAGTCTTTCATCCTGAGAACAGGACAGGGGAGTGCCAGCGTCTGGGAGGGATACGAACCCTGGGTGTCTTGCACGCTGAATATTCTGGATGGGTCCGCCACACCGTAAGTCAGGGGGCTGGGGGTGTGGGGATCCCTGGCGTCTCATGGCCACTTGCAAACTGCCGTTGCTATGAACCCGTCAGGCCGGGGGGGTACGACCTTACTCCGGGTGAGTCAACGACCTGGCCACACTTGATGGCCATTGCTCCACCCCTTGGCCACGGCTCGCCCATCATGTTTCTAAATGTTTGTATTTGCTCAGGGTCCAGGACCTGCCAACGCCGGGGGCGTCTCAACTTGAGACCGGGGCGTCAAAGGCCACTTCGATTGCTCGCGCGAAGTACCTCTTTACGCCAGAGCACCGGCGACCCAGTTTCGAGGACGACTTCTACAGGGAAGTAGGATGGAGTCGGACATCCCTCATCGACACTGAGCTGAGGTTGTGTGGGGTGATAAGTAGGAGGGACTTCCAGAAAGCTCTTGGATTCTCGCATGCTTCCCTCCCAAACATCATCTTCAGGTGGACATCCATGCTCTCGCATGGCAGAATACAATCAAACGCTCTCCTCCCGTGTCTTGCTCGCCTGACCTTTGGTTTATAACCTGAGATGGTTTCGATCCTGTGCCTCTGAGCACGACCATGTTATCCCCTGGGTTGGATGGGCTGTCCATTGACCTAACCCTTGAGAGGTCGAATTAAGGCCAGGCCAAGCCCTTCCCACACGGTTCGTACCGTCGTGCTTCAGCATCGTACCGTCGTGATCAAGGGGGTCAAATGGCCAATTTTCATGATGTTATTCCGGGTTTATTGAACATTTTATGACGTTCCAACCACCCAGCCTCTCAGCCCAAGGTGTGAAGAGAAAAAAAAATTCTTTTTTTTTTTTAGAACACAATAGGAGGAAACGACAAGGTTCCTTCCTCATTAAGTCGTGATCTATCGCGGCGTTGTGGCGATAAGCCTGTGGTTGTGTTGTGGCGATGTCGCGATAGACCTGTGGTTGTTCGTGTGGCAGCGGTGGTGGCGTGGACAAGGCAGGCGTGGTGGCGGCGGTGATGGCGCGAGTGGTGTTAGCGATGACACGGCTTTTCACACAGGCGACACTCGCATGCCACTCTGCATTTGGCTCGCGAAGAATCAAGCCAGCGATGGGGGGGGAGGGGAAAGACCCGGCAGGTGTGGTATTCAATACCAACGATAGCTTAGAGGACCGAAGAAAAAATAAAAAAAAAAAGTGTCGAAAATGTGACCAGTCTGTATTAGAATACGTCCAGGTTACAGGTACACGTCTGGCAAGTTATAGGGAACTATGACCCCCAAGTAAATAGCGTCGACTCTGTAATGGACCTGACAGACAATTGAACATTTTATTGTTTTTTTTTTTTTTTAGGGCTGCGGGTCTGAGGTGTGGAGAACTTTGTGAACACCTCTGATATTATTGATGATCTTGACGATCACCTCACGTATATTGAAGCTGTTGATGATCATCTTACTGATGTTGATGCTCTTGATCATCTCACTTATATTGATGCTCTTGATGATCACCTCATTGATATTGGTGCTCGTGATGATCACCTCATTGATATTGATGATCTTAATGATCACCTCATTGATATGATGCTCGTGATGATCACCTCACATATTGATGCTCTTGATCACCTCACATATTGATGCTCTTGATCACCTCACATATTGATGCTCTTGATCACCTCACATATTGATGCTCTTGATCGCCTCACATATTGATGCTCTTGATCGCCTCACATATTGATGCTCTTGATCACCTCACATATTGATGCTATTGATGATCACCTTTGATACTGATGGTCTTGATGATCACCTCATTGATATTGATGATCTTGATGATACCCTCTGATTTTGATGCTCTTTATGATATCCTGTTATGATATCCTGTCTCTGTGGCCAAAGTCTGCTATCCTCTATGCTATACCTTCTAACTTTAACTATCAATATCAATTTCTATCATGTAAACCACACATCTTGTATTTGATATACAGTACCCTGAACCTCCTCTGTATTACTACCATTCTGTATGTTGTATGCACTGTATGTGATGTATTTTCACTTTCCTTTGTAGTCAACATCTGTATCTTTCGTATACCAAGTCAGTCTCGTACATGAATGCACTCACAGTGTATAAGTACGTCTTATATTTGCACTGTTGCCCCAAAAGCCATTGAGGGTATTTTCCATTATTTTTGCCCACAGGCCCACCTGTCACCTTCCTATGTCGATGAATTGTACCCACTGTACGCTCTGTGTGTGCTTGCCTCGACCTAGTCATACTCCCTTCAGCCACTCTAAAGAAACGCTTCTTCTGTGTTTAGTTTGGATGACTTAAGAACTCTAAAGTAAAGTATTGTTGATGGGGACGAGTGATGGTGTTGAGAGTGGTAACAGTCGCTGGAGTGATGGTGATGTAAATGAGAGTAATGGTGATTCGGGTTGTCTGTGTGGAGGATGATTGGGGGGGGGGGGGTTGGTTGTAGTAGCGCGCTGGTTATGGTAATGATCGTGGTTGTAATGCTCTGTAGAGGACCGAGTTCGATGTAAGAGTCCAGGGGTCCTTGTGGTACCCAGCACTTTTTTGCATGTTCCTGCTGCCCAGGGATGCGTTTCTTTTAATAGCCGGAAATGTAGACTCCTTTAGAGTGATATATATATATGTATATATATATATATATATATATATATATATATATATATATATATATATATATATATATATATATATATATATATATATATATCCAAAACAACACAATCATAACCAGTAGAATTTCCACCATACCAGCGCAGTGGGTAAATGCATCTCAAGCAAGAACAAACACTACATACTAGTCTCTGACAAGCTTGGTCTGCATGTCACTTGAGGAAAAAATAGGAAACGGTGATTTTCACTTTTCAGTAGGAAGTGAGCCATGCATCTCAAACTCCCTAAGCATCTACAAGTGAATGACGCTTAACTTTACCCAAAACTTCATCATCTGCTCAAAAAGTGAAGTGCTAAGATTATCACGACTTTCTTTGATCAAGTCCACACCTTCATTGGTCTCTTTCTTATTAAGTAAACTCGAGATATTCATGAAAGAATCCAAGAATGTGCCATAAAAATAATGCCAGGACAGAGAAACAAACCCCAACAAAAAACGATTAAAGGAAAATGATACTCCCTTGCGAAATCGAAGCGCCCGACTGGGGTGACTAAATAAAATATTTATATGCGGAAGACTCGACTTTTGTTATAAATTCACTGCATTCAGATCCTCTATCCATAAAAAGCTTTTAAAAAAAAAGGTTCACGCCGATGTACAGAAATATTTACACTCAAGGCCACAGACCACAGGATTAAGTTGCCTCATAAAGTAACAGATACCAGAATATACCCATTCTCGATGAAACTCGACGATTACTTCAACTTATCATTAACTTGACAGCCATGAAGATGGATCCTCAATTTCTTCTGCAGATAATCTCGTTACCGACCGTTCGCTCTCTATCTTCACGAACATGAAGACAGCTCAGCCACATCCACACAACAAACCGCCCTTTGGGGAAGTGTGGGACGCGTACACTCTGTCAGTGCGATTAATCATGTGTGGGTTTTGGGATGAGTGTGCAGAGTGACGGAACTCTTAACCTTCTTCCTTTGCGGCTTCATGATCCGGTGGGGGGTAGGTAAGCCACCCTCATTCACATGCACCCACAGAGAGCCGAGAATATTCTTAAAACACAAAGCTGAAGAAAAGAAAAAAAAGTAAATAGTTCACTCAGACGGTTCTTTAGTGTCAGAGTTTGATTACGCATTCCCAGGGAGGAATAGCGAGTGAAAAACCACTGCGCGTCGGGACGAGTGATGCTTTTCTGTTCCCACATTATTCGTGAAATCCTAGCCAACCGCCGCGCTTTTGTTCGGCTGGTTGGCCGTAGAATGGCTGTAAAAACGGCGTCATTTCCCCCCCCCCCCCCCCCCTCCTTCTCTCTCTCTCTCTCTCTCTCTCTCTCTCTCTCTCTCTCTCTCTCTCTCTCTCTCTCTCTCTCTTCGGTACTCACGTCTTATGGGAAAGCCGTTCTTGTGCTTACATCTCTTGACAAGAGGGTAAGAAAAAAAAAAGGGTTATGTCGAGGTTATTTTGTTGCAAGTGTTCTCGGCGAGATGAATGGATGCCATGACACGATTGTTCTCGGACTGGTGTTTGGTGTAAAATTAACCCATTTTCTAGTTGATTTTACCCCCCCCCCCCAAAAAAAAAAAAAAAAATTCTACGTTTTACTTCCCCTAATAAATTTCAGTGAAATTTGTGGTCAACCTAACCGAATGAGGAAATATTGTTCTCTTGGTGTCATTACGTTACGTGAAAATCTGCATCCTGCAAGCATCATCTCAGATTATTATTATTTCTTTTTTTTTTTTACCGTGCTTCCAATATAAACACGGGACGTAAAAACCCTCTTTTTACAACTGGTAGTTAGGCGAGCAGCGCCCGAGCCGAGGCAGCCATTTGCAAATCTAAGCAGGGCCGCACGGTAAGCCCAGACAAACCTGCGCCCACACTCTCTAATGACACCGGGATCATGCTAATGCCGGATCTCCAAGCACCAGCGAGAGGGGTCAGCCGTCAGTCGGAGGGTGATGGATGAGCGGGAATGCATTACCGCCGCAAAATTATGGAGCGCAGAGCGGGCGTTGCCTTGGCTCGCCTGCAGTTGTACACAAACTGGCGTTCGTGAGAGATTTTTCGGTAGTAAATGATAGTACAGACATTTTCAATGGCGCTGCTGTAAGAGTAGTAGTACAACATTTATCTGAATTTAGACCACACGAGAATTTACATCCTTATGGCTAAGGATGAGGTAATAAGTTGTGAAATACACAATGATCGAGTTGAAAACTTATCGTTCTCTGCCCAGCAAACCCAGCTTGCAGAATGTGTTAGACAGGAGTTGCTTCAGACGTTATATTATTGTCTCCCTTAAGACTTGTTTTTGTTTATTCTGAAGTTTAGGACAATTAATCACTCACTCACCCATGGAGTTGATGCATACCTCCTCTTCTGTCTCCGATGGAGTTCACATTTCTTAATCCCATGAGCACGACGGTACGACCCTTGAACACGGTCATACGACCCTTGAGCAAGACGGTACGACCCTTGAGCATGACAGTACGACCCCTGAGCACGGCAGGGCTACCCCCTGGGCACGACAGTACGACTCTTCAGCACGACAGTATGACTTGAGCACGATCATACGACCCTTGAGCACGACAACGCTATCCTTGAGCATGACGGTACGACCCTTGAGCACGACGGGTATGATGACGACCTATGACCTTGGCTCCTCAACCTTCATGTTTATATTCACATGAAGCTCATCTTACTGCTAAGGCTCACTTTTAAGCTCGTCTACCATGGAGCTCATCTTTAAAGCTCAGTTCGTCTGTGGTTAAGTTCTGAAATAAGCCTTAAGTTATAACCTAGTTGAAGTTAGGGTTTTCTCCCCAGTTTATCTTCCTGAAAGCTTATGTTAGTTTGCCCTAAAGCTTACCTGGAGCTTTGGTGTATCTCATTTTAAGCTTAGATTCTCCTCACTGAGTTTCCGGTATTTTCTAAAGCTGAAGTGTATCTCTCTCGAAGCTCAGACTATTCGCTCTTTAAGCTGTAGTGTAATTCTCTTAAAGCTTAAGCTTTTCTCTCTATAATCTCTCTGAAAGCTTCGGTTCATTGGTGAACTCCAGCAGCGTTAAGCGCTAGCAATGATGAACGCTACCAGTGGTGAACGCTACCAATGGTGAACGCTACCAATGGTGAACGCCAGCAGTGGATCGCAGGTCAGGAGGCTCACGTTGCCCTGTTGAGGCTCTTGAGGTTTAAGACGAGATGCGATTTGTCTGGAAAACCACTCATTAGGCCGGAGCGGGACGCGACCGTAAGGTATCCGGCACCGGTCGAAACGCGACCCCTCACCGCAGCGCCGGGCCTCCAGCCTCCTGCGGTCGCCCGACTTGGAGACTCATTACTTCAGGTTCTGATTGGGAGGTCGTCATTAAAAGTGACTATCGTGAACCTTCGATAAGGTTCAGGGGCTGATAGCGTATCAGATAAGTCGTTTGTGAAACGCTATAACCATTACTGTTGGAGGACAAGACTTCGTGGGGTGAAGGGTTCCATTTATGCAAAGGAACTGTGACAACTCCTCTTCCTCCTTTGATAGAGTTTCTGGTCTTTACTTAGCATGATCTCTGACAACTTCTGTCCTCCTCCCTTCTCTTTCACTTTCCCTCTTCGACGACATTGTAGCTCCTTATCCTATTCGACAGAGTCGCTCTTTTTTGGTCCTCTTGTCTCCCATTGTTCCACCTTGAATTACTCTACCCTTTCCTCACTCCCTGATGTCCCTCTTACTATTCCCGTGTTCTTCGTTGTAAATCTCGTTTCGTGTACATTACGAAGTACCTCCCACTGTGGACACAGGCGAGGCATGTGGTGAAGCAAGACCATTCTCGTGTTTTTGTCGCAATGTTCCTCTGCGCCTGTGCTTGCTCGTCTATTCCATTCTGCTCAAAAGATCAATACTTTTCCTACGTCTTGGAACTACATGTTGGTACACCCTCATCTCAAAGAAGGGAAATCGACCTTACCCTTCTAATTACTGTCCTCTTGTCCTGAAATCTACTGACTCCAAAGTCTTTGAATCTCTTCTTCTCCTTCCATTCCCTCGAGCATCTTGAGCCTCGCTAGTCTTACGTCTATCGTCGGCAGGGCTGTTGCAAGGCAAGATCCACCTCTCCGGCTAATGTCTCGTTTTCTACAGGATATAACGACGCCCTGGGAATGGTCCTTAGACTTAAAAGTTCCTGTCTTTCAACGTTCCTCCAGCTTGCTCGCTCTCTAGTCGGTCTCCCTCCACCCCCGACCTATCACCCTTCTTTGCTGATGTGCGCTCTGTACTTGCCTCCTAGCAATACACTCTTCTTCTGTACTATCACTGAAATGTGTTGTCTGTTTACAAATGATAGATAAATAAGTTAAAAATTCAAGTTGATTTAAATACTCTTATCTGGGGAGGCCCCCAGCTCTGAATTCCTACCTGACAGAGTCGAGTCCAAAGCAGTCTAACGTATCATCTCACAGTCTAACCTCAGAATTTGATCCACTCGCCCAACGCCACAGTTTTGGTTCTCTGTTCCTCCTCTTTAGCTATTACTTTGGTTCTTACTAGATCTGGTTTCGTGTGTCCTTGCTATTACCAGACCACGTAAGGCCTAGGAAACCCCACCACGTCACATGATTGCCCTGTGGCCACTAGCAACGTATGGGTGTGATGTCTGTCTCTTTCCTTACACCGCCAAGTTTTAGAACTTCCTTTTTTTCCCGTCTTTTCATGTCTTTTGGTAAGCGTTAGAAGCAGACACACTTTTTTTATAAATTGGTTTTCCATTTCATCCTAATCTCTACGATGATTTTTGTTCCTCTTCTATCTTCACTTCTTTATCTTCGTCGTCGTATTTATGCCCCAGGACTACGGAAGTCTGTCTGTCTGTCTGTGGACAGACGATAACTGTGTCCTTACGATAACTCACGTACATGACACGATAGATACTGCACACTTTTACACCATAGTTACCTCCATGTGATGGCACGCACTTGATCATAGTTAATCAGTTAATCAGATAAGTTAATCTGGATCTTTCTCAGGAAACTTTGTAATCTTTTTGCTTGTGCACTGACCCGCGAGTGCTCAGTCATGAAAGAGTAAAATTCATGCCATTTTCCTGTCATACATCCTCTCTCTGTAATTTTGGCAGGGCATTCGACATCACAGAGGCCTATATACACGTACATAGTAAGAGTATTATGTGGTGCTGCAGTTATCCTATACACCTGAAGAAGGTGTTCAAAGATTTTTTTTTTTTTCATTTCGGTTGTTGGATGATGTAGTAGTTTGATGTTGACGGCCTTAATGGCTCAGGTCATTGGGAGTTATTAAGCCCCCCAACGACCAATCAACCACAAGGAGGAGTTTTAGCGTTTCCTCTATGGCCTGAAAACCTACGAGAGGCGTCTCATGGTTGGCCATGGTGGTACACCTTCAGCACCATGTGGGTCACATGGCTGGCCATGGTAGGACACTTTCAGCACCATATTGGTCACATGGTTGGCCATGGTAGGACACCTTCAGGACCATGTGGGTCACATGGTTGGCCATGGTAGGACACCTTCAGGACCATGTGGGTCACATGGTTGCCATGGTGGTACACCTTCAGGACCATGTGGGTCACATGGTTGGCCATGGTAGGACACCTTCAGGACCATGTGGGTCACATGGCCGGCCATGGTAGGACACTTTCAGCACCATGTGGGTCACATGGTTGGCCATGGTGGGACACCTTCAGCGTCATGTGAGTCTCATGATCGGGCATGGCTACGACAAAGGAACACGTTATTTTGGAAGTAAAACGTAGAAAAAGAAAGATCTACCTTCACTTTAGACCTACCTATGACCTCCCAGCCCCTTACATGAATACATGGGTTACAATTGCTACATTAATAAAAAAAAAAAAAAGCCTGAATAATAATAGCCAATCAACAACTTTACATCTTTACGAAAACCTCAAAAAAAAAAAAAACGTTCGTGAGAGAATGGAAGTAGTCTTCTAACATCAGGTTAGGCAGATGGTCGTAGAAAAAAAAAAAGTTAAGGAATTGAAAGCAAGAATGTTAGAACGCTAGGTTCAAGCTGAGACCCACAGAGAACGCGAGAAGTTAACGAATCTTGAACGCAAGATGGGAACGACTCTCGAGCGAGACGGAGCGATCCAGTGACCAAGACAAAACGACCCTCCTTTTTTTCTCCCTCCTCCTCCTTCTCTTGCTGCTACACCGGTACCACGACACTTTGGTCTCACCTCACTTACGAGAATCAGTCAGGTCAGCGCACAGTCAACTAGCGGCTGCGTAGGTTGACACGGAGGAGAAGTAAAGAAGAGATAAACCAGAGGCCTAGAAGACACCATAGACGAAGACATTGCGTGAGGAAGGCGGTAACTAAAGCAAAAAATTAAGGCAGATGACAAGCCTACTTGCAACGGCTCGCACTGCCCCTCTTTGTTGCTCACATCTTGCTTAAGCGACTCATTTTCATTGGTCGACTCAGAGAAATATTCTCTCAAGTGTGGGATTTTGAATTTCGTCCTTATGACTCTTAATGCTGCTTCCCTATCTGGATTAACCTCCTTATCTGTGTTGTTGAGGTAGTTATCCACACGTATTAGATGTTGCATCTAAACCAAAAAATTCAGATGGCTTTTATTGTAAATGACGTGAAATTATTGATACGTGCCATAAGTTTTCTAGGAACAAGGAAGAATGAATTTCGGTTGCTGTAAAAAGGATGCGCTAAGAAAATATGGCTGGAGAGGAGAAAAAGGACACTGAATGACTGGTAGATTTGAGGTTGGTAGGTCGGGGCGGATTGAGGAATGGCATCCCTGTGGTGATTAATCCTTGTAGGGGATGGTATCCTTAGGCTATGTGAGGGGTGACAGTTCTGGGCCATGTGAGGAGTGGCAGTCCTGGGCCATGGGAGTGTTGAAATCCTCGAGCCTTATGAGGTTTGCCATTCTTAGGCCACATGAGGGTTGGCAGCCCTGGGCTGTTTGAGGTTGGTACCTCTGGGCTATGTGGTTGGTCTAATGGCTGACGAACTGTTGTTGTTTAAAAGTGTCTTCGCCGCAGACTTCTGGCAACTGAGAACTTTTGCAAATTAGTTAATGTCTTCCGTTGTGTCGATAAGACGGAGAGATGCCTGATGACACTGGGCGAGATGGTTCTGATGCACTTGTACGGCCAGGAAGGTAGAAATCGTATCATCTTGTTGACAGGTACCACGGCAGACGACCATGGAAGGCCTCGTCAACTGGGATATAAAATATGGAGTAGGTTGGGTACCTAAGTGACACCTTTCATCCTTCCTTTCCCACGATCCCTAGCACAAAGAACCACATCAGTGTGATGATGTGGTTAGATAAGACGATCTAGCAGCCACTTGTTATGGTGTAATAGCGTTATGTTTGAATGTTGCTGAGTGATGATTGTTTGTGATTGGCCGAGGGTCTACCCATGGGATGATGAGCAATAAGGACTCAGGGGCGTAACTAAGCGCTGTACAATAAATTTGATAGCATTACAAAATATTATATCCCGTTTACTCGAAAGGAAAAATGATTGTTCATGTTGAGCTTTTTCATATGATTCATGTGACAACTAAATCTACTTTTGCAGGCTTCACCATCTCTCAAAACGGTGACAAGTTTAAAATAGAAAAAAAAAATTAAGACTATGACCATATCGTTTCACCATTTTTTTTTCATTTCAGTGATCTATTTTCCTGCAAAATTGGTCGTCACAAATTAAAGTTCTGTATAGAGATTTATACATTGAGAATTTTTTTCTCTAATTGAACTTAGCATTTAGATAACTCAAAAAGGGCTAAGTCCTTTAAGATTCAGTGTGTTATTATATGCCACATTTTTTTTGGGTCTTTCCAGCATTGTCTTCGTGACTTCCTAACTGGCTCTGCACTCTTGGGCCAGACCCAGGGTACGCAGCTAATGTTAGCTCAGCCATGTTTAATTGACTTAACATACAACTCGAGACTTGACCAGGCGAGGTACATGTCATAGTACAGAGTAGAGCCGTCGTCACTTAAAATGCTCTGAGTCATCTTTTTCTGTAACTTGCCAGACTCTTGTAACCTTGACGTATTTGGGCAGTTATAGCATCGCACAACCTCGCAAAGTTTCAACGGTTTCCTTACAGATGTTTCTTAGTCCTCGAATTATCAAGTCCTTGAGGACTAAGGCTGTAGTCAGACCAATTCTGTTACCAACATGTTCTTAACACTTAAATGTCCAACATGTAAGGGTGTCCATAGAAATTGGATGTCTTGGGTATTGGAGCAATAGAGGCTTCAATATGGAGGGCTGTGAATATTAGTTGCTTGTAGGGCATTCCCTCCTGCAAGCGTTGCAAGAGCTGATGTAGAGACAGACGGATTGCAGCTTGAGCTGGGCGTTGAACAGTGTATCGTAAATGTCATGAGAATACTATAGAGTTTACAGTGGGTGGAGGTGGACCAGTTGCAAAGGTTGTCTTGTTGAAAATGGTGAGGTTGTTCGCATTATAGACAGCAGAAGCCACATTTGCTTCTTGGCCTTTAAGGATTTGTATTTCAGTTATAATCACCTAGTATCTCTTTCTAAGAAAGTCCTGGTATTACTATGGTCTAGTTGAAACATGGAGGGTGTTCAGAGAACCCTTGGTGGTACAGCAGGTAGTGTGTGCACACATGCCTTGCCACATTTGTTTTTATAGGGCTCTGTAACTGAAGAGGACAGTGAAGGAGAGTGTGCCCTCATGGCCAGCAGCTGTGCCTAACATGCACTTCCGTGCACAGACACACTTTCATGAAATGCTTGACGTTATATTTTGGCTGCTTTGCAAGCAAGCCAGGTATCCAGTTGTATTTCATTTGTAAAACCATGAGTGTGTCAGTCTGCAAAATGATGGAGGGTTACACGGCACACCATATTTGCATGTTCCATTGTTTACCATTCTTGGACTATTCTATGGGTTGGCTTTTGAAATCAGCTTAACCTGTTAAATCTTCATTCGTATCATATCTCGGTTTTAAATCTTGCGAGCCAATGGTGTCCACAGCATCATAGAAAACTGTAGATCTCACTGTTCCAGAAGAGTTAACACAAAAAAAAATCTCATCTCAAGAACCATTCAATAAGGAACATCATAAATATATGGTCTCTAAATGGATTTTTTTTGTGCAGCAGAAGAGTTAAAATTAAAAAAAAAATTGAAGGGAAAAGGGCAAGCAGTCTAGGCCTATGATGCAAGTCTCCAGTGCAGAGGGAAAGAAATTTATAGACTTAAATCAATAAACACAATGCCCATAATCATTGGGTAGGATGGCTTGACCTTTGTCATGTGGTTTAGGAATGATGTGTTTCTGATAAAACTTCACCAAGATCAGGGTGCATATGTGACTAAATATAACAGGTGCTTTCTGATGAACCAAACAACCACCTTCACTTTGTTGGTTCTCTCCAGCTGATCCAACTAGAATCTTTGTCAGGTAGCATTTTCAGGTGGTACTCTAATCTTATGTTGATCTTGCCCTCATATATATTAAGAAGTTTGATTGGTTTACTTGTTTCTTCCCCGTTAGTTGATCCAAGCTGAACTGATTCTTTGTGATTTGGCATTAGAGGAGTGTCACTTAAGCATTCCTTAGTGGTCCTAGAAAAAAGTCCGGTAATAGTCAGTGGGCGATATATACCATTTGGTCTCAGGAGCTACGCCTGGTTTCTTTGATGGTCTTCAATGATGGAGTAGCCTTGGTTCACAAATTATTTTCTTCAACCAGAATTTCGTCATGTATGGAACAGGGACTTGCACTTTTTCCTCCAGACACCAAGTTGACACACATCATGTGAACCCATGAAACCAGCATCTCCATTTACTTGAACCTCTGTACACAAAATGCTTCTATTGCATCTTTTTTTTTTTTTTTTTTCATACTATTCGCCATTTCCCGCGATAGCGAGGTAGCGTTAAGAACAGAGGACTGGGCCTTTGAGGGAATATCCTCACCTGGCCCTCTTCTCTGTTCCCTCTTTTGGAAAAAGAAAAAAAAAAACGAGAGGGGAGGATTTCCAGCCCCCCACTCCCTTCCCTTTTAGTCGCCTTCTACGACACGCAGGGAATACGTGGGAAGTATTCTTTCTCCCCAATCCCCAGGGAAAATCTATTGCATCTATGCATGAAATATCCATGGCCCTTAGTCAATCTTTCCACTTCTGTTCATATGACTCTTCTGCATTTTAATTCCCATCCCTGTACCTTCTGTTGTACTGCTATATATCCATTTGATCAAACCATCATCTACCACATACTGTACATGACCCTACTATTCCAAGACTATCATTAATGCTCTTTAACAATCACTTTTTTCATAGCACACAATCTCATGTCTTCATCTGTCTATCCTCCTAATTTTAACTAAATAAGTTCATCATCACTTGCTGTTTTTTCTGAACTATATACACTTGGATATTACATCCATACACCAGCAATGAAGCAAGTGGAGACTTCTTGCACACTGTTTGTTAATATTATTCTTACAATGAAAAAAGTTGTAAAAGAATCAGAAATAAATACCATCATACTCACCGTAGGTGCAGTAACGTATAACTTGAAATGGAGTAGGTGTCTCAGTACATACTTACAAATTATGAAAAACAAATGATCAACACATTACATAGGAAAATGAAGATAATGCAGTGTTTTCCCTAAACTCACCATATGTGTCATGTTTATTTTGGGGATCCATGACTAAGTTTATTGGCTGTTTAAGTTGCTGCTTTACTTGCTGATGAATCATAGAATGACTCAGTGGGAGGATCATTATTTGTTTGTGGATGGGGTTGTTAGGGAGGTGAATGCAAGAGTTTTGGAGAGAGGGGCAAGTATGCAGTCTGTTGTGGATGAGAGAGCTTGGGGAGTGAGTCAGTTGTTGTTTGCTGATGATACAACGCTGGTGGCTGATTTGGGTGAGAAACTGCAGAAGCTGGTGACTGAGTTTGGTAAAGTGTGCGAAAGAAGAAAGTTGAGAGTAAATGTGAATAAGAGCAAGGTTATTAGGTACAGTAGGGTTGAGGGACGAGGGACAAGTCAATTAGGAGGTAAGTTTGAATGGAGAAAAACTGGAGGAAGTGAAGTGTTTTTTAGGTATCTGGGAGTGGATTTGGCAGCGGATGGAACCATGGAAGCAGAAGTGAGTCACAGGGTTGGGGAGAGGGCGAAAGTCCTGGGAACATTGAAAAATGTGTGGAAGGAGAGAGCATTATCTCGGAAAGCAAAAAGGGGTATGTTTGAAGGAATAGTGGTTCCAACAATGTTATATGGTTGCGAGGCGTGGGATATAGATAGAGTTGTGCGGAGGAGGGTGGATGTGTTGGAAATGAGATGTTTGAGGACAATATGTGGTGTGAGTGGTTTGATCAAGTAAGTAATGAAAGGGTAAGAGAGATGTGTGGTAATAAAAAGAGTGTGGTTGAGAGAGCAGAAGAGGGTGTTTTGAAATGGTTTGGTCACTTGGAGAGAATGAGTAAGGAAAGATTGACCAAGAGGATATATGTGTCAGAGGTGGAGGTAACGAGAAGTGGGAGACCAAATTGGAGGTGGAAAGATGGAGTGAAAAAGATTTTGAGCGATCGGGGCCTGAACTTGCAGGAGGATGAAAGGTTTGCAAGGAATAGTGAATTGGAATGATGTGGTATACCAGGGTCGATGTGCCGGCAGTGGATTGAACCAGGGCATTTGAAGTGTCTGGGGTAAACCATGGAATGTTTTGTGTGGCCTGGATGTGGAAAGGGAGCTGTGGTTACGGTGCATTATCCATGACAGCTAGAGAGTGAGTGTGAACAAATGTGGCCTTTGTTTTTTCCTAATGCTACCTCGTGCGCATAGGCGGGGAGGGGGTTGTCATTTCTTGTGAGGCAGGGTGGTGATGGGAATGAATAAAGGCAGCAAGTATGAATTATGTACATGTGTATATATGTATATGTCTGTGTATTATATATATATATATATATATATATATATCCAGGACTCTTGCATTTACCTCCCTTACAACCCCATCCATAAACAAATTAAACAACCATGGAGACATCACACACCCCTGCCGCAAACCTACATTCACTGAGAACCAATCACTTTCCTCTCTTCCTACACGTACACATGCCTTACATCCTCGATAAAAACTTTTCACTGCTTCTAACAACTTGCCTCCCACACCATATATTCTTAATACCTTCCACAGAGCATCTCTATCAACTCTATCATATGCCTTCTCCAGATCCATAAATGCTACATACAAATCCATTTGCTTTTTGCAAGAGTCCTGGAAAGAGGGGCAAGTATGAAGTCTGTTGGGGATGAGAGAGCTTGGGAAGTGAGTCAGTTGTTGTTCGCTGATGATACAGCGCTGGTGGCTGATTCATGTGAGAAACTGCAGAAGCTGGTGACTGAGTTTGGTAAAGTGTGTGGAAGAAGAAAGTTGAGAGTAAATGTGAATAAGAGCAAGGTTATTAGGTACAGTAGGGGTGAGGGTCAAGTCAATTGGGAGGTGAGTTTGAATGGAGAAAAACTGGAGGAAGTGAAGTGTTTTAGATATCTGGGAGTGGATCTGTCAGCGGATGGAACCATGGAAGCGGAAGTGGATCATAGGGTGGGGGAGGGGGCGAAAATTTTGGGAGCCTTGAAAAATGTGTGGAAGTCGAGAACATTATCTCGGAAAGCGAAAATGGGTATGTTTGAGGGAATAGTGGTTCCAACAATGTTGTATGGTTGCGAGGCGTGGGCTATGGATAGAGATGTGCGCAGGAGGATGGATGTGCTGGAAATGAGATGTTTGAGGACAATGTGTGGTGTGAGGTGGTTTGACCGAGTAAGTAACGTAAGGGTAAGAGAGATGTGTGGAAATAAAAAGAGCGTGGTTGAGAGAGCAGAAGAGGGTGTTTTGAAATGGTTTGGGCACATGGAGAGAATGAGTGAGGAGAGATTGACCAAGAGGATATATGTGTCGGAGGTGGAGGGAACGAGGAGAAGAGGGAGACCAAATTGGAGGTGGAAAGATGGAGTGAAAAAGATTTTGTGTGATCGGGGCCTGAACATGCAGGAGGGTGAAAGGAGGGCAAGGAATAGAGTGAATTGGAGTCATGTGGTATACAGGGGTTGACGTGCTGTCAGTGGATTGAATCAAGGCATGTGAAGCGTCTGGGGTAAACCATGGAAAGCTGTGTAGGTATGTATATTTGCGTGTGTGGACGTGTGTATGTACATGTGTATGGGGGGGGGGGTTGGGCCATTTCTTTCGTCTGTTTCCTTGCGCTACCTCGCAAACGCGGGAGACAGCGACAAAGTATAAAAAAAAAAAAAAAAAAAAAAAATATATATATATATATATATATATATATATATATATATATATATATATATATATATGTATGTATACGTTAAGAAATGTATAGGTATGTATATATGTGTGTGTGTAGACATGTATGTATATACATGTGTATGTGGGTGGGTTGGACCATTCTTTTGTCTGTTTCCTTGCGCTACATTGCTAATGCGGGAGACAGCAACAAAGTATAATAATAATAGTATATATATATACTTATGTAAGTAGGAGAGATGGCCAGAGAGCGTTATTGGATTACGTGTTAATTGACAGGCGTGCGAAAGAGAGACTTTTGGATGTTAATGTGCTGAGAGGTGCAACTGGAGGGATGTCTGATCATTATCTTGTGGAGGCTAAGGTGAAGATTAGTATGGGTTTTCAGAAAAGAGGAGTGAATGTTGGGGTGAAGAAGGTGGTGAGAGTAAGTGAGCTTGGGAAGGAGACCTGTGTGGGGAAGTACCAGGAGAGACTGTGTACAGAATGGAAAAAGGTGAGAACAATGGAAGTAAGGGGAGTGGGGGAGGAATGGGATGTATTTAGGGAAGCAGTGATGGCTTGCGCAAAAGATGCTTGTGGCATGAGAAGAGTGGGAGGTGGGCTGTTTAGAAAGGGTAGTGAGTGGTGGGATGAAGAAGTAAGAGTATTAGTGAAAGAGAAGAGAGAGGCATTTGGACGATTTTTGTAGGGAAAAAATGCAATTGAGTGGGAGAAGTATAAAAGAAAGAGACAGGAGGTCAAGAGAAAGGCTGCAAGAGGTGAAAAAGAGGGCAAATGAGAGTTGGGGTGAGAGACTATCAGTAAATTTTAGGGAGAATAAAAAGATGTTCTGGAAGGAGGTAAATAAGGTGTGTAAGACAAGGGAGCAAATGGGAACTTCAGTGAAGGGGCGTAATGGGGAGGTGATAACAAGTAGTGGTGATGTGAGAAGATGGAGTGAGTATTTTGAAGGTTTGTTGAATGTGTTTGATGATAGAGTGGCAGATATAGGGTGTTTTGGTCGAGGTGGTGTGCAAAATGAGAGGGTTAAGGAAAATGATTTGGTAAACAGAGGAGAGGTAGTAAAAGCTTTGCGGAAGATGAAAGCCAAAGCAGCAGGTTTGGATGGTATTGCAGTGGAATTTTTTAAAAAAGGGGGTGATTGTATTGTTGACTGGTTGGTAAGGTTATTTAATGTATGTATGATTCATGTTGAGGTGCCTGAGGATTGGCGGAATGCTTGCATAGTGCCATTATACAAAGGCAAAGGGGATAAGAGTGAGTGCTCAGATTACAGAGGTATAAGTTTGTTGAGTATTCCTGGTAAATTATATGGGAGGGTATTGATTGAGAGGGTGAAGGCATGCACAGAGCGTCAGATTGGGGAAGAGCAGTGTGGTTTCAGAAGCGGTAGAGGATGTGTGGATCAGGTGTTTGCTTTGAAGAATGTATGTGAGAAATACTTAGAAAAGCAAATGGATTTGTAGTAGCTCATATGGATCTGGAGAAGGCATATGATAGAGTTGATAGAGATGCTCTGTGGAAGGCATTAAGAATATATGGTGTGGGAGGCAAGTTGTTAGAAGCAGTGAAAAGTTTTTATCGAGGATGTAAGGTATGTGTACGTGTAGGAAGAGAGGAAAGTGATTGGTTCTCTGTGAATGTAGGTTTGCGGCAGGGGTGTGTGATGTCTCCATGGTTGTTTAATTTGTTTATGGATGGGGTTGTTAGGGAGGTGAATGCAAGAGTTTTGGAAAGAGGGGTAAGTATGCAGTCTGTTGTGGATGAGAGAGCTTGGGAAGTGAGTCAGTTGTTGTTCATTGATGATACAGCGCTGGTGGCTGATTCATGTGAGAAACTGCAGAAGCTGGTGACTGAGTTTGGTAAAGTGTGTGAAAGAAGAAAGTTAAGAGTAATTGTGAATAAGAGCAAGGATTAGGTACAGTAAGTAGGGTTGAGGGTCAAGTCAATTGGGAGGTAAGTTTGAATGGAGAAAAACTGGAGGAAGTAAAGTGTTTTAGATATCTGGGAGTGGATCTGGCAGCGGGTGGAACCATGGAAGCGGAAGTGAATCATAAGGTGGGTGAGGGGGCGAAAATTCTGGGAGCCTTGAAGAATGTTTGGAAGTCGAGAACATTATCTCGGAAAGCAAAAATGGGTATGTTTGAAGGAATGGTGGTTCCAACAATGTTGTATGGTTGCGAGCTTGGGCTATGGATAGAGTTGTGTGCAGGAGGGTGGATGTGCTGGAAATGAGATGTTTGAGGACAATATGTGGTGTGAGGTGGTTTGATCGAGTAAGTAATAATAGGGTAAGAGAGATGTGTGGAAATAAAAAGAGTGTGGTTGAAAAGAGTGTGGTTGAGAGAGCAGAAGAGGGCATTTTGAAATGGGTTGGTCACTTGGAGAGAATGAGTGAGGAAAGATTGACCAAGAGGATATATGTGTCAGAGGTTGAGGGAACGAGGAGAAGTGGGAGACCAAATTGGAGGTGGAAAGATGGAGTGAAAAAGATTTTGAGTGATTGGGGCCTGAACATGCAGGAGGGTGAAAGGCGTGCAAGGAATAGAGTGAATTGGAATGATGTGGTATACCGGGGTCGACGTGCTGTCAATGGATTGAACCAGGGCATGTGAAGCGTCTGAGGTAAACCATGGAAAGTTCTGTGGGGCCTGGATGTGGAAAGGGAGCTGTGGTTTCGGTGCATTATTACATGACAGCTAGAGACTGAGTGTGAACGAATAGGGCATTTGTTGTCTTTTCCTAGCACTACCTCGCACACATGAGGGGGCAGGGGGTTGTTATTCCATGTGTGGCGAGGTGGCGATGGGAATAAATAAAGGCAGACAGTATGAATTATGTACATGTGTATATATGTATATGTCTGTGTGTATATATATGTGTACATTTGAGATGTATAGGTATATATATTTGCGTGTGTGGACGTGTATGTTTATACATGTGTATGTGGGTGGGTTGGGCCATTCTTTCGTCTGTTTCCTTGCGCTACCTCGCTAATGCGGGAGACAGCGACAAAGCAAAATAAATAAAAAAGATAAAAATACATAAGTACACGTATGTAAGTAGGAGAGATGGCCAGAGAGCTTTATTGAATTACGTGTTGATTGATAGGTGCGTGAAAGAGACTTTTGGATTTTAATGTGCTGAGAGGGGCAACGGGAGGGATGTCTAATCATTATCTTCTGGAGGTGAAGGTGAAGATTTGTAGAGGTTTTCAGAAAAGAGAGAATGTTGAGGTGAAGAGAGTGAGTGAGCTTGGAAAGGAAACTTGTGTGAAGAAGTACCAGGAAAGATTGAGTGTAGAATGGAAAAAGGTGAGAGCAAATGACGTAAGGGGAGTGGAAGAGGAATGGGATGTATTTAGGGAAGCAGTGATGACTTGCGCAAAAGATGCCTCTGGCATGAGAAAGGTGGGAGGTGGGCAGATTAGAAAGGGTAGTGAGTGGTGGGATGAAGAAGTAAGATTGTATGTGAAAGAGAAGAGAGAGGCATTTGGACAACTTTTGCTGGGAAATAGTGCAAATGACTGGGAGAGGTATAAAAGAAAGAGGCAGGAGGTCAAGAGAAAGGGTGTAAGAGGTGAAAAAGAGGGCAAATGGGAGTTGGGATGAGAGAGTATTGTTAAATTTTAGGGAGAATAAGATGATGTTTTGAAAAGAGGTAAATAAAGTGTGTAAGACAAGAGAACAAATGGAATCATCGGTGAAGGGGGCTAATGGGGAGGTAATAACAAGTAGTGGTGAGGTGAGAAGGAGGTGGAGTGAGTATTTTGAAGGTTTGTTGAATGTATTTGATGATAGAGTGGCAGATATAGGGTGTTTTGGTCGAGGTGGTGTGCAAAGTGAGAGGGTCATGGAGAATGGTTTGGTAAACAGAGAAGAGGTATTGAAAGCTCTACGGAAGATGAAAGCTGGCAAGGCGGCAGGTTTGGATGGTTTTGCAGTGAAATTTTTTAAAAAAGGGGATGACTGTGTAGTTGACTGGTTGGTGAGAATATTCATTGTATGTATGGTTCATAGTGAAGTGCCTGAGGATTGGCGTAATGCATGCATAGTGCCATTGTACAAAGGTAAAGGGGATAAAGGTGAGTGCTCAAATTACAGGGGTATAAGTTTATTGAGTATTCCTGGGAAATTATATGAGAGGGTATTGATTGAGAGGGTGAAGGCATGCACAGAGCATCAGACTGGGGAAGAGGAGTGTGGTTTCAGAAGTGGTAGAGGATGTGTGGATCAGGTGTTTCCTTTGAAGAATGTATATGAGAAATACTTAGAAAAACAAATGGATTTATATGTGGCATTTATGGATCTGGAGAAGGCATATGATAGAGTTAACAGAAATGCTCTGTGGAAGGTATTAAGAGTATATGGTGTGGGAGGTAAGTTGCTAGAAGCAGAGTAAAGTTTTTTATCAAGGATGTAAGGCATGTGTACAAGTAGGAAGAGAGGAAAGTGATTGGTTCCCAGTGAATGTCAGTTTGCGGCAGGGGTGCGTAATGTTTCCATGGCTGTTTAATTTGTTTATAGATGGGGTTGATAGGGAGGTGAATGCAAGGTGAATGCAAGAGTTTTGGAGAGAGGGGTAAGTATGCAGTCTGTTGTCGATGAGGGGGCTTGGGAAGTGAGTCAGTTGTTGTTCACTGATGATACTGCGCTGGTGGCTGATTCGGGTGAGAAACTGCAGAAGTTGGTAAGTGAGTTTGGTAAAGTGTGTGAAAGAGGAAAGCTGAGAATAAATGTGAATAAGAGCAAGGTTATTAGGTTTAGTAGGATTGAGGGACAAGTAAACTGGGAGGTAAGTTTGAATGGAAAAAAACTGGAGGAAGTGAAGTGTTTTAGATATCTGAGAGTGGATTTAGCAGCGGATGGAACAGTGGAAGCGGAAGTGAGTCACATGGTGGGGGAGGGGGCGAAGTTTCTAGGAGCGTTGAAGAATGGAAAGGGGGAATGTTAACTCGGAGAGCAAAAATGGGTATGTTTGAAGGAATAGTGGTTCCAACACTATTTTATAGTTGCAAGGCATGGGCTATAGATAGGGTTGTGCAGAAGAGGGTGGATGTGTTCAAAATGAAGTGTTTGAGGACAATATGTGGTGTGAGGTGGTTTGATAGAGTAAGTAGTGAAAGGGTAAGAGAGATGTGTGGCAATAAAAAAAAGAGTGGTTGAGAGAGTAGAAGAGGGTGTATTGAAATGGTTTGGTTGCATGGAGAGAATGAGTGAGGAAAGATTGACAAAGAGGATATATGTGTCAGAGGTGGAAGGAACGAGGAGAAGTGAGAGACAAAATTGGATGTGTAAGGATGGAGTGAAAAATATTTTGAGTGATCAGGGCCTGAACATACAGGAGGGTGAAAGGCATGCAAGGAATAGAGTGAATTGGAACGATGTGGTATACCAGGGTCGACGTGCTGTCAGTAGATTGAACCAGGGCATGTGAAGCGTCAGGGGTAAACTATGGAAAATTTTGTGGGGCCTGGATGTGGAAAGGGAGCTATGGTTTCTGTGCATTACACATGACAGCTAGACTGAGTGGGACAAATGTAGCCTTTGTTGTTTTTTCCTAGCTCTACCTCACGTGCATTTGTGGGGGGGAGGGGGTGCCATTTCATGTATGGTGGGGTGGTGATAGGAATGGATGAAGACAGCAAGTATAAATATGTACATGTGTATATGTCTTTGCATATATATTTTGAAATGTATTGGTATGTATATGTGCATGTGTGGGCGCTTATGTATATACATGTGTATGTGGGTGGGTTGGGCGATTCTTTCATCTGTTTCCTTGCACTACCTCACTAATGCGGGAGACAGCGACTAAGTACACTAAAAAAATTAATATATTATTGAATAAATATATTAAAATCGCTGTTTCCCACATCAGCAAGGTAGCACTAGGAAACAGACGAAGAATGGCCTATCCACTCATTTACACATATATAAATAAATGCCCATATATATACATATACACATATACATAACATACAAAGACATAAATACACATGTACATATTCATACTTGTTTGCCTTCATCCATTCCTGGCACTACCCAACCCTACAGGAGACAGCATCGCTACCCTCTGCTTCAGTGAGGTAGCGCCAGGAAAAACAGACAAAACTGGAGGTGGAAGGATGGAGTGAAAAAGATTTTGAGCAATCGGGGCCTGAACCTACAGAAGGGTGAGAGGCGTGCAAGGGTAGAGTGGTATACCACGGTCGACGTGCTGTCAGTGGACTGAATCAGGACATGTGAAATGTCTGAGGTAAACCATGGAAAGGTTTTTGGGGCCTGGATGTGGATAGGGAGCCTTTTTTTTTCCTTTATTTTCCTGGGACTACCTATATATATCTGTAGGAAAGATTCTTCATATTTAAACTTCAACTCAACAATATGAAGTTGCTGAGAGGCAGTTCTGGCCAGTTTTGAATAATGGTTCATTTTACAGAAAAAGAGATTCTGCACCATTACCAATTTACATTTTCTTCAAGAACACCAAATTTTTTTTACCAGCAAGTGAGATCAAATGATCCTCAGGTAACTTTTTGCATGGCAGCTTCTCACCAGTGATGCTCACTTTGGGAGAAACTGTGGCATTCCTGATCAGCTTTGTGGTAGAAGCCTTGGCCAAAATGATTAGTAGCCATGTGAATGGTTTCTCTATCTAAATAACAATGTGCTTAAAGACATTCTTCTAGAGTCAAAGGTCATTTAGTACTAGGAACATTCATATGGCTCCTTACCTGTACGGAGTCTTTTTTTCATACACATTCATCATTTTCCACATTAGCAAGGTAGTGTCAAGAACAGATGACTGAGCCTTTGAGGGGAAAATCATGAACAGTCTTGTGCTGAAATGAATTGTCACTTAACACTGAAAAATAAAATGGCTTCACTCCACTGTGAATGATTGGATGCTCTACTAAACCATTTCCCAAAAGGTCTTTGGTAATGTGAACATTAGTGTCTTCTCTCTTTAATAAATATTCATATCTCACCCCTGAAGGAGTAGGTCTTTAGGCACTGTGAATTCATATGGCTTTTCTCCTGTGCTGCACAAGATGATACCCCTGGGAAAAGGGCTTTTGGCACTGGATGTTCCTTTGGTTTCACATATGAATGGTGATGTAATTCTCTAAAGTACCTCCCGGGGAGAAGGAATTGTGATAACATGAACATTAATGCAGCTTTTCTCCAGGATGCATATTCATGTGCTGCATTAAATAAGCCTTCAGGATAAAGGTATTTTGGCATTGTAAACATTCATTTGACTTTTCTTCTGTATGATTATTCGTGTTCTTCAAATAATTCTTATTGGAAAAGATTTTTTGGCATTGTCAACCTTCATATGGCTCCTCTCCTGTATGAACAGCTATGTTATATGTTAATGGTATCCTATCCTGTCAGGCTGTAGCATTGTTATAACAGTGAAATGCCTCACCACCACAAGTAAACTCTTTCTGTAGTATATTAATAAGCCCAAGACTGTGCCTTTTGCCTTAACTCACTTCTGTGTGAACTAAGGAAGCCAGCATCCCACCACCAGCAAGCCCACAGCCTATCATGATGGGTAAGCTTCCTAACAGCCTATTGTGATGGGCAATTTTCCCAATTTATCATGAGTGATTCCCTCACATTCATGTTTTTCACAAGACATCGGGATTTTCAGTATATTACACAGAACCTTATACTCTCAAGGCCTATCTTAAGTAAGGTCATGGCCTATTATGCTGCGTTGCACTGGTGAACCACACACGCACACACATACCACACAGAAGGTTGGTAATGATGGCATTGCTATTTAGAAGGTACTGATTTGATCACCACTCTTATTTACCCTGCAGATCACACTCAGCCCGACGACTGCAACAAGCAGCACTACAGGACCAAAAAGAACAAGTACCAACGCCATCGTGAGCGGATGCGGGAAGAACAGAATGAGCTGCGGCAGAAGATGCGGACACAGACGGTGCTACACGAAGTAGCCGAGGCTGCAGGGACCTCAGTCCTACCAGAATTCAATGTTGGGGAAAACCCGAACAGCATCAAAAGTCGGGGAACAACCTTGGACTCAAGAAGTGGCAGTGACTCTGTCAGTGACAAGAGGAAGAAACGAAAGCGGAGGAGGAGGAGGAGAAGGAGAAGTAAGAATAACCTTTGGAAGTATATCAAGAGTTCACGTAGCCCTTAGTAGGTTTAAAAGATTAACACAGACACAGCCTTGGGTAAGTTTTAAGGGTTATCATAGTCTTGGACAAGTTTTAAGAGTATACACAGCCTTGGGCAAGTTTTAAGGAGTAACACAGCCTTGGGCAGGATTTAAGGAATGACACAACCTTAGGCTGGCTTTAAGCTGTTCTACATATGCAACAACTTTTTTGTTAAGTGCAATAAGTTGTCTTTTTATTAAATGCAGTAACAGAAATAACGTACATCACTTGGCAAGTTTTTAAACAGAAGTACATATGGGGAGGACAGAAAACAGAGACGTGGTTGTCTATGATGAGGTTATCTGCTAAAAACTAGGTTATTTGTTTTGTTGGTTGTTGCATTGCTACACATGGAAAAGAGGAGTGTTTTAGATACTTGGAACAGGCTCCAATACTGGTCAGATATATAGTTAATGAAATTCACCTCAACAAATGCACGATGATACTGATAGTACATGGTGAAATTAGATGAGTTACGATTGTCATCTCTTACATTTTTGTGTCAGACTGTATGACACAACAAATTCTCTGATGCTTCACATTGATAGCCCTGCTTTCCTTGCACAGTATATATTTCCCAATGTGTGTAATAAAAAAGTATACGATGTAGAGAATACTGATCTTAAATCGTTATAATGCATCTTATGTATTTTTTATATAATGCATCTTTTTTTTTTTTTTTATTTCAAGAGTTTCGGTGCATTACACATGACAGCTAGAGATTGAGTGTGAACAAATGTGGCCTTTTTGTTTGTTTTCCTAGCCCTACCTTGCTGAAGCAGGGGGTAGCAATGCTATTTCCTGTGGGGCAGGGTAGTGACAGGAATGGATGAAGGCAAGCAAGTATAAATATGTACATGTGTATGTATATGTTGATGGAACCATGGAAGCAGAAGCGAGTCCCAGGGTGGGGGAGGGGGCAAAGGTTCTGGGAGCATTGAAGAATGTGTGGAAAGGGAGAACGTTATCTTGGAGAGCAAAAATGGGTATGTTTGAAGGAATAGTGGTTCCAACAATGTTATATGGTTGTAAGGCATGGGCTATAGATAGGGTTGTGGGGAGGAGTGTGGATGTGTTGGAAATGAGATGTTTGAGGACAATATGTGGTGTGAGGTGGTTTGATTAAGTAATGAAAGGGTAAAGAGAGATGTGTGGTAATAAAAAGAGTGCGGTTGAGAGAGCAGAAGAGGGTGTATTGAAATGGTTTGGTCACATGGAGGGAATGAATAATGAAAGATTGACAAAGAGGATTTATGTGGCAGAGGTGGAGGGAATGAGAAGTGGGAGACCAAATTGGAGGTGGAAGGACAGAGTGAAAAAGATTTTGAGCGATTAGAGTGTGAACATACAGGAGGATGAAAGGCGTGCAGGGAATAGAGTGAATTGGAATGATGTGGTATACCAGGGTCGATGTGCTGTCAATGGAAGCGTCGGGTAAACCATAGAAAGTTTTGTGGAGCCTGGATGTGGAAAGGGAGCTGTGGTTGTGGTTCATAACACATAACAGCTAGAGACTGAGTGTGAACGAAAGTGGCCTTTGTTGTCTTTTCTTAGCGCTACTTTGCACGCACGCGGGGGAGGGGGCGCCATTTCATGTGTGGCGGGATGGCAGCGGGAATGGATGAAGGCAGCATGTATGAATATGAACATTTGTATATATGTATATGTCTTTGTATATATCTGTTGAATTGTATAGGTATCCATATGTGCGTGTGTGGGCGTTTATGTATATACATGTGTGTGTGGGTGGGTTGGGCCATTCTTTCGTCTGTTTCCTTGCACTACCTCGCTAACGCGGGAGACAGCGACGAAGTATAATAATAATAATAATAATGTTGATATGTATATATACATGTATGGGCATTTATGTACATGTATTTGAGTGGATGGGCCATTCTTCGTCTGTTTCCTGGCACAACCTTGTTGACATGGGAAACAGCAATTATGTAAAAAAGAAAAAAATTTCCGTAGAGTGCAGCTACCCCAATTATTAAGAAATGCATCTTGCATTCATGTTTACCAACCCTACTGACACAACAGAATTTGTATTATTCATCTTGAAAGCCATCAGACCATCCATAAAGATGGATCTAATGTTGGGTTGGGTGGATAAATAACCCACCCTATCACCATAACACCACAGGAAAACTGTTAAACAGGCACGATGGTGTTCTGTTTGCTAAATTGACCTTATGTTGTCAGTTGAGCAGTTTATTGAAACGTGGAGAACATAGAGAACTAAAGGACACCTCTCAGGAATTTATGTACAATTTGAACATGGTTTAAGAGAGAGCTAAAACAGAAACTGCTTTATTCAAAGGAGCATGGATGCATGAAAGTAGTTAGGTAAGGAGGTAGTAAATGCAAATAGCTTTAAGAAGTTGAAGACTAAGGTATACACAAATAGGTTATCTCACACACACGTTTCTCCGTAGTGTAGGTAGCAGGCCCACCTGGATCAAGCTTGCACGAGTTTGAATCCTGGGCATGGCATTTGGCCCCTGTCCAACCCAAGTTTTCTTCCTTCCTACAGGACTGGTCAGTAAATAGATACTTGGCTTAGGCTGGGATTTGTGCATGTACATACTATAGAGGTTTAAAGTGATACATTTGTACAAGGTTAAAAGATAAGGCAACAAGAGTGTAAAACTCTCCATATAATGTGCAAATAGTAATCACCCACACACACACACACACACACACACAATGACATCACCATAAATGAACTTATTCCAAATTTTCTGTCTTGAAAATTTCCATTGTATTAATATCTTGATTCTCCTTAACCTTCAACAGAAATTTTAATAATTATAATGTTACTCTTTTTACAGACTGCAAAAAGAACAGAAAGAGAACAATAAAGGAAAGGCAGAGAAAAAGACAAGAACAAAGAACCAGAGTGGATGGGGACTGATGACCATACTTTCATCAGTAGGTACAGTGAGTTGAGTCTAAAGCAGAGCCATCAGTGGTGGTGGAAACATGATGTATATCAGAAGATTGAGAGGGAAGGTAAAAGTAGACTGGAGGTGTCATGAGAAGATATGCAAAATGAGAGAAGAGACAAAGTAGTAGATTCCACATGATGGTGGAAAGGAAATATGAGAAGGAAAAAGACTACGTTTATGTAGATTTTTAATGATTTTTGTGAAAGGGATTTAAAGCAAAATAAGGAGGCTGTACATTTGGACTAAAAGTTAATAAACAAATAGGGTATTAAAAGATGAAAAAAATACTGGAAAAAATAGTTCAAGTAGATATCATAAGTGGTAGAAAGGTTTAATATAAGTACAATAGCAGAGATATAAATTCTTTTGCAAGTGGACAGAACTTCTATTGTAATAAACAAAAAATTGAGACAGTGTTCAAATAGATGTGTAAGTGATGATCAGAGGAGAGTACGTTTAGGGGAAAAGACTTTGCAAAGAAGACTGGTGTGTAAAGAATTTTAAACAAGAAGCAGAAGAGAAATTGGAGATTTAGAGTTAGGTAATGACAATTTACAGTGTGTAACATACATATATTACAAGCATATTAATTGTATAATATTGCTGAATTTAGTATTTGGAATCAGGAGTTAAGCAAGTGAAATCTTCACTGCAATAGAAAATAGCTTCTGTCAAGTAAACTTAGGGTGTGACAAAGGATTGGTCTGCACTTATCGATGATCAATGGATTCTCATTTCCAAGGACTGAATAGAATATTGCATATTATCTATAAATCTGACTGTGTACATTATACCAATACATATCAGAGCTTGATAGAAAAAGCATAGTTACATGTTATTTTTGTGGTTTGAACGGCACGTGAAATTAACTGAACCTTAGCAGTTCAAGGTAGTAAGAGCAACGTAGAACTTGCAGTATAGAGGAATGATAGATTCTAAGGTAGATTACCTCTGAATGTTTGTAATATAACTGCTTCATTCAGTGATTGGAATAAGTTACTCAGTATTATATTAAGATTTTCTAAGTTACATTAGCCTACATGTCTTTTTCTTTTTCTGTCTAAAGAATGAATTGTAGCATCAAGGGAAAATCAGAATATCGTCAAGCCTAAAAATGCATTTCCATCAAAGAACTTTTTGGACTAATTTTAGCAGAATACATTGCTTGAATTTTCTTTCTATAACTTTTTGATTTCATTTAATTTGTAATACTTTCTAATTTTTCATTCTTAACAATTTAGGTCATCTGTCCTTGCATCAGCTTCTCCAAACCGTATATTCCTCTTTTTTTTTTATCATTATCCTTCTTACATCTTTATAGTCACCCATAACTAGTACTCTAATTGTTTGCTTTCATATTGATGTCTATCTCTAATACATTGACTCTTGAAGGTAAACTTCACCTCAGCTCCTCAGAGTTATATAAAACTTCCCAATTTTAATGCTATTGAACACTAATGACACTTATCATTAATCCTGTTGTACTGTAGTAACATTTAATTATTTAAGTTATTGACAAGCATTTAAGAGTCAACTACATCCATACCACACACAATAATCTATTGTTTCTTTCTCCTCAGCATTGTTCCCATTGAGCACCTACTCATTCACCTAATGCAAAAGATTTTTTGGTCAGTTTTCCAATCAACATTTTTCTCCACATGATCACACCACTTCAGTGCACTACTCTTTCATATCAGCAACTTCTTTCTTGATTACCTGTAGTTCTTGAACTTTATCATTTTTATTTTACTTTCAACAGTAAAAAGAATCTTGCTTTCTGATATCCAACCTTTTCCAGACTATTAATTTTCGTGTTAAAATATGTTACAATTTCTTCTAGAAGACTTTGCCACTCGTATAAACTAGGTGACACTGTGACTGTTCCTCCTAGGAGATCTTTCACTCATATATATACTGTACTAGGTTACACAGTTTCTTCTAGGAGGTCTTTCCACTCTTATCCTAGATTACTGACTTCCATCTAGGAATCCTTTCCACTCATATACACCATACCGGGTCACACTTTTCTCTAGGAGGCATTTTCATTTATATGTATGTACTGGGTTATACCATTCCTTTCCACTCTATGTAACTATGTTAAAAGAATTCTTTCCATTCATATGAAAAGTAACACAGCTCCTTCTAGGCAACCTTTCTATTCATATATACTATGTTACACAAATCCTTCTAGGAGACCTTTCTTTTCATGTAGACAAGGTTACATAATTCCCCCTTGGACCCTTTCCACTCTTGTGTATTTGATTACACAATTCCTTCTAGGTGACACATCTGCTCATATGCACTAGGTTACACAATACCTTCCAGGAGACCTTTCCGCTCATATGCACAAGGTTACACAGTTTGCTTTATGAGCCATTTCCACTCATATATACATGGTTACACAGTTCTCTCTAGGAGACCCTCCACTCATATATACATGGTTACTCATATATACATGGTTACACAATTTCTTATAGATGGTTTCACAATTTCTTCTAAGAGACCTTTCCACACACATATACAAAGTTACACCATTCCTTCTAGGAAACTTTTCCACTCATATATACAAGGTTATTCAGCTCCTGCTGGGAGACCTTTCCACTCATATATTCAGGGTTACACAAGTCCTTCTAGGAGACCTTTCCACTCATATACTAGGTCACACAGTTCCTTCTAGGAGACCCTCCACTCATATATACATGGTTACACAGTTTCTTCTAGGAGGTCTTTCCACTCTTATCCTAGATTACTGACTTCCATCTAGGAATCCTTTCCACTCATATATTCAGGGTTACACAAGTCCTTCTAGGAGACCTTTCCACTCATATATTCAGGGTTACACAAGTCCTTCTAGGAGACCTTTCCACTCATATATACATGGTTACACAATTTCTTATAGATGGTTTCACAATTTCTTCTAAGAGACCTTTCCACACATATATACAAAGTTACACCATTCCTTCTAGGAAACTTTTCCACTCATATATTCAGGGTTACACAAGTCCTTCTAGGAGACCTTTCCACTCATATATTCAGGGTTACACAAGTCCTTCTAGGAGACCTTTCCACTCATATATTCAGGGTTACACAAGTCCTTCTAGGAGACCTTTCCACTCATATATTCAGGGTTACACAAGTCCTTCTAGGAGACCTTTCCACTCATATATTCAGGGTTACACAAGTCCTTCTAGGAGACCTTTCCACTCATATATTCAGGGTTACACAAGTCCTTCTAGGAGACCTTTCCACTCATATATTCAGGGTTACACAAGTCCTTCTAGGAGACCTTTCCACTCATATATTCAGGGTTACACAAGTCCTTCTAGGAGACCTTTCCACTCATATATTCAGGGTTACACAAGTCCTTCTAGGAGACCTTTCCACTCATATATTCAGGGTTACACAAGTCCTTCTAGGAGACCTTTCCACTCATATATTCAGGGTTACACAAGTCCTTCTAGGAGACCTTTCCACTCATATATTCAGGGTTACACAAGTCCTTCTAGGAGACCTTTCCACTCATATATTCAGGGTTACACAAGTCCTTCTAGGAGACCTTTCCACTCATATATTCAGGGTTACACAAGTCCTTCTAGGAGACCTTTCCACTCATATATTCAGGGTTACACAAGTCCTTCTAGGAGACCTTTCCACTCATATATTCAGGGTTACACAAGTCCTTCTAGGAGACCTTTCCACTCATATATTCAGGGTTACACAAGTCCTTCTAGGAGACCTTTCCACTCATATATTCAGGGTTACACAAGTCCTTCTAGGAGACCTTTCCACTCATATATTCAGGGTTACACAAGTCCTTCTAGGAGACCTTTCCACTCATATATTCAGGGTTACACAAGTCCTTCTAGGAGACCTTTCCACTCATATATTCAGGGTTACACAAGTCCTTCTAGGAGACCTTTCCACTCATATATTCAGGGTTACACAAGTCCTTCTAGGAGACCTTTCCACTCATATATTCAGGGTTACACAAGTCCTTCTAGGAGACCTTTCCACTCATATATTCAGGGTTACACAAGTCCTTCTAGGAGACCTTTCCACTCATATATTCAGGGTTACACAAGTCCTTCTAGGAGACCTTTCCACTCATATATTCAGGGTTACACAAGTCCTTCTAGGAGACCTTTCCACTCATATATTCAGGGTTACACAAGTCCTTCTAGGAGACCTTTCCACTCATATATTCAGGGTTACACAAGTCCTTCTAGGAGACCTTTCCACTCATATATTCAGGGTTACACAAGTCCTTCTAGGAGACCTTTCCACTCATATATTCAGGGTTACACAAGTCCTTCTAGGAGACCTTTCCACTCATATATTCAGGGTTACACAAGTCCTTCTAGGAGACCTTTCCACTCATATATTCAGGGTTACACAAGTCCTTCTAGGAGACCTTTCCACTCATATATTCAGGGTTACACAAGTCCTTCTAGGAGACCTTTCCACTCATATATTCAGGGTTACACAAGTCCTTCTAGGAGACCTTTCCACTCATATATTCAGGGTTACACAAGTCCTTCTAGGAGACCTTTCCACTCATATATTCAGGGTTACACAAGTCCTTCTAGGAGACCTTTCCACTCATATATTCAGGGTTACACAAGTCCTTCTAGGAGACCTTTCCACTCATATATTCAGGGTTACACAATTTCTTATAGATGGTTTCACAATTTCTTCTAAGAGACCTTTCCACACATATATACAAAGTTACACCATTCCTTCTAGGAAACTTTTCCACTCATATATTCAGGGTTACACAAGTCCTTCTAGGAGACCTTTCCACTCATATATTCAGGGTTACACAAGTCCTTCTAGGAGACCTTTCCACTCATATATTCAGGGTTACACAAGTCCTTCTAGGAGACCTTTCCACTCATATATTCAGGGTTACACAAGTCCTTCTAGGAGACCTTTCCACTCATATATTCAGGGTTACACAAGTCCTTCTAGGAGACCTTTCCACTCATATATTCAGGGTTACACAAGTCCTTCTAGGAGACCTTTCCACTCATATATTCAGGGTTACACAAGTCCTTCTAGGAGACCTTTCCACTCATATATTCAGGGTTACACAAGTCCTTCTAGGAGACCTTTCCACTCATATATTCAGGGTTACACAAGTCCTTCTAGGAGACCTTTCCACTCATATATTCAGGGTTACACAAGTCCTTCTAGGAGACCTTTCCACTCATATATTCAGGGTTACACAAGTCCTTCTAGGAGACCTTTCCACTCATATATTCAGGGTTACACAAGTCCTTCTAGGAGACCTTTCCACTCATATATTCAGGGTTACACAAGTCCTTCTAGGAGACCTTTCCACTCATATATTCAGGGTTACACAAGTCCTTCTAGGAGACCTTTCCACTCATATATTCAGGGTTACACAAGTCCTTCTAGGAGACCTTTCCACTCATATATTCAGGGTTACACAAGTCCTTCTAGGAGACCTTTCCACTCATATATTCAGGGTTACACAAGTCCTTCTAGGAGACCTTTCCACTCATATATTCAGGGTTACACAAGTCCTTCTAGGAGACCTTTCCACTCATATATTCAGGGTTACACAAGTCCTTCTAGGAGACCTTTCCACTCATATATTCAGGGTTACACAAGTCCTTCTAGGAGACCTTTCCACTCATATATTCAGGGTTACACAAGTCCTTCTAGGAGACCTTTCCACTCATATATTCAGGGTTACACAAGTCCTTCTAGGAGACCTTTCCACTCATATATTCAGGGTTACACAAGTCCTTCTAGGAGACCTTTCCACTCATATATTCAGGGTTACACAAGTCCTTCTAGGAGACCTTTCCACTCATATATTCAGGGTTACACAAGTCCTTCTAGGAGACCTTTCCACTCATATATTCAGGGTTACACAAGTCCTTCTAGGAGACCTTTCCACTCATATATTCAGGGTTACACAAGTCCTTCTAGGAGACCTTTCCACTCATATATTCAGGGTTACACAAGTCCTTCTAGGAGACCTTTCCACTCATATATTCAGGGTTACACAAGTCCTTCTAGGAGACCTTTCCACTCATATATTCAGGGTTACACAAGTCCTTCTAGGAGACCTTTCCACTCATATATTCAGGGTTACACAAGTCCTTCTAGGAGACCTTTCCACTCATATATTCAGGGTTACACAAGTCCTTCTAGGAGACCTTTCCACTCATATATTCAGGGTTACACAAGTCCTTCTAGGAGACCTTTCCACTCATATATTCAGGGTTACACAAGTCCTTCTAGGAGACCTTTCCACTCATATATTCAGGGTTACACAAGTCCTTCTAGGAGACCTTTCCACTCATATATTCAGGGTTACACAAGTCCTTCTAGGAGACCTTTCCACTCATATATTCAGGGTTACACAAGTCCTTCTAGGAGACCTTTCCACTCATATATTCAGGGTTACACAAGTCCTTCTAGGAGACCTTTCCACTCATATATTCAGGGTTACACAAGTCCTTCTAGGAGACCTTTCCACTCATATATTCAGGGTTACACAAGTCCTTCTAGGAGACCTTTCCACTCATATATTCAGGGTTACACAAGTCCTTCTAGGAGACCTTTCCACTCATATATTCAGGGTTACACAAGTCCTTCTAGGAGACCTTTCCACTCATATATTCAGGGTTACACAAGTCCTTCTAGGAGACCTTTCCACTCATATATTCAGGGTTACACAAGTCCTTCTAGGAGACCTTTCCACTCATATATTCAGGGTTACACAAGTCCTTCTAGGAGACCTTTCCACTCATATATTCAGGGTTACACAAGTCCTTCTAGGAGACCTTTCCACTCATATATTCAGGGTTACACAAGTCCTTCTAGGAGACCTTTCCACTCATATATTCAGGGTTACACAAGTCCTTCTAGGAGACCTTTCCACTCATATATTCAGGGTTACACAAGTCCTTCTAGGAGACCTTTCCACTCATATATTCAGGGTTACACAAGTCCTTCTAGGAGACCTTTCCACTCATATATTCAGGGTTACACAAGTCCTTCTAGGAGACCTTTCCACTCATATATTCAGGGTTACACAAGTCCTTCTAGGAGACCTTTCCACTCATATATTCAGGGTTACACAAGTCCTTCTAGGAGACCTTTCCACTCATATATTCAGGGTTACACAAGTCCTTCTAGGAGACCTTTCCACTCATATATTCAGGGTTACACAAGTCCTTCTAGGAGACCTTTCCACTCATATATTCAGGGTTACACAAGTCCTTCTAGGAGACCTTTCCACTCATATACACCATACCGGGTCACACTTTTCTCTAGGAGGCATTTTCATTTATATGTATGTACTGGGTTATACCATTCCTTTCCACTCTATGTAACTATGTTAAAAGAATTCTTTCCATTCATATGAAAAGTAACACAGCTCCTTCTAGGCAACCTTTCTATTCATATATACTATGTTACACAAATCCTTCTAGGAGACCTTTCCACTCATATATTCAGGGTTACACAAGTCCTTCTAGGAGACCTTTCCACTCATATATTCAGGGTTACACAAGTCCTTCTAGGAGACCTTTCCACTCATATATTCAGGGTTACACAAGTCCTTCTAGGAGACCTTTCCACTCATATATTCAGGGTTACACAAGTCCTTCTAGGAGACCTTTCCACTCATATATTCAGGGTTACACAAGTCCTTCTAGGAGACCTTTCCACTCATATATTCAGGGTTACACAAGTCCTTCTAGGAGACCTTTCCACTCATATATTCAGGGTTACACAAGTCCTTCTAGGAGACCTTTCCACTCATATATTCAGGGTTACACAAGTCCTTCTAGGAGACCTTTCCACTCATATATTCAGGGTTACACAAGTCCTTCTAGGAGACCTTTCCACTCATATATTCAGGGTTACACAAGTCCTTCTAGGAGACCTTTCCACTCATATATTCAGGGTTACACAAGTCCTTCTAGGAGACCTTTCCACTCATATATTCAGGGTTACACAAGTCCTTCTAGGAGACCTTTCCACTCATATATTCAGGGTTACACAAGTCCTTCTAGGAGACCTTTCCACTCATATATTCAGGGTTACACAAGTCCTTCTAGGAGACCTTTCCACTCATATATTCAGGGTTACACAAGTCCTTCTAGGAGACCTTTCCACTCATATATTCAGGGTTACACAAGTCCTTCTAGGAGACCTTTCCACTCATATATTCAGGGTTACACAAGTCCTTCTAGGAGACCTTTCCACTCATATATTCAGGGTTACACAAGTCCTTCTAGGAGACCTTTCCACTCATATATTCAGGGTTACACAGTTCTCTCTAGGAGACCCTCCACTCATATATACATGGTTACACAGTTCTCTCTAGGAGACCCTCCACTCATATATACATGGTTACACAGTTCTCTCTAGGAGACCCTCCACTCATATATACATGGTTACACAGTTCTCTCTAGGAGACCCTCCACTCATATATACATGGTTACACAATTTCTTATAGATGGTTTCACAATTTCTTCTAAGAGACCTTTCCACACATATATACAAAGTTACACCATTCCTTCTAGGAAACTTTTCCACTCATATATTCAGGGTTACACAAGTCCTTCTAGGAGACCTTTCCACTCATATATTCAGGGTTACACAAGTCCTTCTAGGAGACCTTTCCACTCATATATTCAGGGTTACACAAGTCCTTCTAGGAGACCTTTCCACTCATATATTCAGGGTTACACAAGTCCTTCTAGGAGACCTTTCCACTCATATATTCAGGGTTACACAAGTCCTTCTAGGAGACCTTTCCACTCATATATTCAGGGTTACACAAGTCCTTCTAGGAGACCTTTCCACTCATATATACATGGTTACACAGTTCTCTCTAGGAGACCCTCCACTCATATATACATGGTTACACAATTTCTTATAGATGGTTTCACAATTTCTTCTAAGAGACCTTTCCACACATATATACAAAGTTACACCATTCCTTCTAGGAAACTTTTCCACTCATATATTCAGGGTTACACAAGTCCTTCTAGGAGACCTTTCCACTCATATATTCAGGGTTACACAAGTCCTTCTAGGAGACCTTTCCACTCATATATTCAGGGTTACACAAGTCCTTCTAGGAGACCTTTCCACTCATATATTCAGGGTTACACAAGTCCTTCTAGGAGACCTTTCCACTCATATATTCAGGGTTACACAAGTCCTTCTAGGAGACCTTTCCACTCATATATTCAGGGTTACACAAGTCCTTCTAGGAGACCTTTCCACTCATATATTCAGGGTTACACAAGTCCTTCTAGGAGACCTTTCCACTCATATATTCAGGGTTACACAAGTCCTTCTAGGAGACCTTTCCACTCATATATTCAGGGTTACACAAGTCCTTCTAGGAGACCTTTCCACTCATATATTCAGGGTTACACAAGTCCTTCTAGGAGACCTTTCCACTCATATATTCAGGGTTACACAAGTCCTTCTAGGAGACCTTTCCACTCATATATTCAGGGTTACACAAGTCCTTCTAGGAGACCTTTCCACTCATATATACATGGTTACACAATTTCTTATAGATGGTTTCACAATTTCTTCTAAGAGACCTTTCCACACATATATACAAAGTTACACCATTCCTTCTAGGAAACTTTTCCACTCATATATTCAGGGTTACACAAGTCCTTCTAGGAGACCTTTCCACTCATATATTCAGGGTTACACAAGTCCTTCTAGGAGACCTTTCCACTCATATATTCAGGGTTACACAAGTCCTTCTAGGAGACCTTTCCACTCATATATTCAGGGTTACACAAGTCCTTCTAGGAGACCTTTCCACTCATATATTCAGGGTTACACAAGTCCTTCTAGGAGACCTTTCCACTCATATATTCAGGGTTACACAAGTCCTTCTAGGAGACCTTTCCACTCATATATACATGGTTACACAGTTTCTTCTAGGAGGTCTTTCCACTCTTATCCTAGATTACTGACTTCCATCTAGGAATCCTTTCCACTCATATATTCAGGGTTACACAAGTCCTTCTAGGAGACCTTTCCACTCATATATTCAGGGTTACACAAGTCCTTCTAGGAGACCTTTCCACTCATATATTCAGGGTTACACAAGTCCTTCTAGGAGACCTTTCCACTCATATATTCAGGGTTACACAAGTCCTTCTAGGAGACCTTTCCACTCATATATTCAGGGTTACACAAGTCCTTCTAGGAGACCTTTCCACTCATATATTCAGGGTTACACAAGTCCTTCTAGGAGACCTTTCCACTCATATATTCAGGGTTACACAAGTCCTTCTAGGAGACCTTTCCACTCATATATTCAGGGTTACACAGTTTCTTCTAGGAGGTCTTTCCACTCTTATCCTAGATTACTGACTTCCATCTAGGAATCCTTTCCACTCATATATTCAGGGTTACACAAGTCCTTCTAGGAGACCTTTCCACTCATATATTCAGGGTTACACAAGTCCTTCTAGGAGACCTTTCCACTCATATATTCAGGGTTACACAAGTCCTTCTAGGAGACCTTTCCACTCATATATTCAGGGTTACACAAGTCCTTCTAGGAGACCTTTCCACTCATATATTCAGGGTTACACAAGTCCTTCTAGGAGACCTTTCCACTCATATATTCAGGGTTACACAAGTCCTTCTAGGAGACCTTTCCACTCATATATTCAGGGTTACACAAGTCCTTCTAGGAGACCTTTCCACTCATATATTCAGGGTTACACAAGTCCTTCTAGGAGACCTTTCCACTCATATATTCAGGGTTACACAAGTCCTTCTAGGAGACCTTTCCACTCATATATTCAGGGTTACACAAGTCCTTCTAGGAGACCTTTCCACTCATATATACATGGTTACACAATTTCTTATAGATGGTTTCACAATTTCTTCTAAGAGACCTTTCCACACATATATACAAAGTTACACCATTCCTTCTAGGAAACTTTTCCACTCATATATTCAGGGTTACACAAGTCCTTCTAGGAGACCTTTCCACTCATATATTCAGGGTTACACAAGTCCTTCTAGGAGACCTTTCCACTCATATATTCAGGGTTACACAAGTCCTTCTAGGAGACCTTTCCACTCATATATTCAGGGTTACACAAGTCCTTCTAGGAGACCTTTCCACTCATATATACATGGTTACACAATTTCTTATAGATGGTTTCACAATTTCTTCTAAGAGACCTTTCCACACATATATACAAAGTTACACCATTCCTTCTAGGAAACTTTTCCACTCATATATTCAGGGTTACACAAGTCCTTCTAGGAGACCTTTCCACTCATATATTCAGGGTTACACAAGTCCTTCTAGGAGACCTTTCCACTCATATATTCAGGGTTACACAAGTCCTTCTAGGAGACCTTTCCACTCATATATTCAGGGTTACACAAGTCCTTCTAGGAGACCTTTCCACTCATATATTCAGGGTTACACAAGTCCTTCTAGGAGACCTTTCCACTCATATATTCAGGGTTACACAAGTCCTTCTAGGAGACCTTTCCACTCATATATTCAGGGTTACACAAGTCCTTCTAGGAGACCTTTCCACTCATATATTCAGGGTTACACAAGTCCTTCTAGGAGACCTTTCCACTCATATATTCAGGGTTACACAAGTCCTTCTAGGAGACCTTTCCACTCATATATTCAGGGTTACACAAGTCCTTCTAGGAGACCTTTCCACTCATATATTCAGGGTTACACAAGTCCTTCTAGGAGACCTTTCCACTCATATATTCAGGGTTACACAAGTCCTTCTAGGAGACCTTTCCACTCATATATACATGGTTACACAATTTCTTATAGATGGTTTCACAATTTCTTCTAAGAGACCTTTCCACACATATATACAAAGTTACACCATTCCTTCTAGGAAACTTTTCCACTCATATATTCAGGGTTACACAAGTCCTTCTAGGAGACCTTTCCACTCATATATTCAGGGTTACACAAGTCCTTCTAGGAGACCTTTCCACTCATATATTCAGGGTTACACAAGTCCTTCTAGGAGACCTTTCCACTCATATATTCAGGGTTACACAAGTCCTTCTAGGAGACCTTTCCACTCATATATTCAGGGTTACACAAGTCCTTCTAGGAGACCTTTCCACTCATATATTCAGGGTTACACAAGTCCTTCTAGGAGACCTTTCCACTCATATATTCAGGGTTACACAAGTCCTTCTAGGAGACCTTTCCACTCATATATTCAGGGTTACACAAGTCCTTCTAGGAGACCTTTCCACTCATATATTCAGGGTTACACAAGTCCTTCTAGGAGACCTTTCCACTCATATATTCAGGGTTACACAAGTCCTTCTAGGAGACCTTTCCACTCATATATTCAGGGTTACACAAGTCCTTCTAGGAGACCTTTCCACTCATATATTCAGGGTTACACAAGTCCTTCTAGGAGACCTTTCCACTCATATATTCAGGGTTACACAAGTCCTTCTAGGAGACCTTTCCACTCATATATTCAGGGTTACACAAGTCCTTCTAGGAGACCTTTCCACTCATATATTCAGGGTTACACAAGTCCTTCTAGGAGACCTTTCCACTCATATATTCAGGGTTACACAAGTCCTTCTAGGAGACCTTTCCACTCATATATTCAGGGTTACACAAGTCCTTCTAGGAGACCTTTCCACTCATATATTCAGGGTTACACAAGTCCTTCTAGGAGACCTTTCCACTCATATATTCAGGGTTACACAAGTCCTTCTAGGAGACCTTTCCACTCATATATTCAGGGTTACACAAGTCCTTCTAGGAGACCTTTCCACTCATATATTCAGGGTTACACAAGTCCTTCTAGGAGACCTTTCCACTCATATATTCAGGGTTACACAAGTCCTTCTAGGAGACCTTTCCACTCATATATTCAGGGTTACACAAGTCCTTCTAGGAGACCTTTCCACTCATATATTCAGGGTTACACAAGTCCTTCTAGGAGACCTTTCCACTCATATATTCAGGGTTACACAAGTCCTTCTAGGAGACCTTTCCACTCATATATTCAGGGTTACACAAGTCCTTCTAGGAGACCTTTCCACTCATATATTCAGGGTTACACAAGTCCTTCTAGGAGACCTTTCTTTTCATGTAGACAAGGTTACATAATTCCCCCCTTGGACCCTTTCCACTCTTGTGTATTTGATTACACAATTCCTTCTAGGTGACACATCTGCTCATATGCACTAGGTTACACAATACCTTCCAGGAGACCTTTCCGCTCATATGCACAAGGTTACACAGTTTGCTTTATGAGCCATTTCCACTCATATATTCAGGGTTACACAAGTCCTTCTAGGAGACCTTTCCACTCATATATTCAGGGTTACACAAGTCCTTCTAGGAGACCTTTCCACTCATATATTCAGGGTTACACAAGTCCTTCTAGGAGACCTTTCTTTTCCTTAATAAAATTCATTGAAAGCATGCATTATAGTATTTTACATTTCTTGGTATGTGTATACTGTAGTTTTTCACTGGTATAATATTCAGTATGCTCTTAATAACAAATCCCCATAATCTCTACAGTTTGACTTGAGCACACTTGATTTACCCAACCATTTTCAAGAACATAATTATTACATAAATCGAGAGGTGTCTATATATATATATATACCGGGGCAACGTGCTGTCAATGGATTGAACCAGGGCATGTGAAGCGTCTGGGGTAAACCATGGAAAGTTGTGTGGGGCATGGATGTGGAAAGGGAGCTGTGGTTTCGGTGCATTATTACATGACAGCTAGAGACTGAGTGTGAACAAATGGGGCCTTTGGTGTCTTTTCCTAGCGCTACCTCGCACACATGAGGGGGTTGTTATTCCATGTGTGGCGAGGTGGCGATGGGAACAAATAAAGGCAGACTATGAATTATGTACATGTGTATATATGTATATGTCTGTGTGTGTATATATATGTGTACATTGAGATGTATAGGTATGTATATTTGCATGTGTGGACGTGTATGTATATACATGTGTGTGTGGGCGGGTTGGGCCATTCTTTCGTCTGTTTCCTTGCGCTACCTCGCAAACGCGGGAGACAGCGACAAAGCAAAATATATAATATATATATATATACCGGGGCAACGTGCTGTCAATGGATTGAACCAGGGCATGTGAAGCGTCTGGGGTAAACCATGGAAAGTTGTGTGGGGCATGGATGTGGAAAGGGAGCTGTGGTTTCGGTGCATTATTACATGACAGCTAGAGACTGAGTGTGAACAAATGGGGCCTTTGGTGTCTTTTCCTAGCGCTACCTCGCACACATGAGGGGGTTGTTATTCCATGTGTGGCGAGGTGGCGATGGGAACAAATAAAGGCAGACTATGAATTATGTACATGTGTATATATGTATATGTCTGTGTGTGTATATATATGTGTACATTGAGATGTATAGGTATGTATATTTGCATGTGTGGACGTGTATGTATATACATGTGTGTGTGGGCGGGTTGGGCCATTCTTTCGTCTGTTTCCTTGCGCTACCTCGCAAACGCGGGAGACAGCGACAAAGCAAAATATATAAATAAAAAATATATATATATATATATATAATATATATATATATATAGACTAATTTCTTTGAAAGTCCTATTGTTACCCAAGACCTTTCTAAAGGCTCCTGGAGCCCAGGGGTATGATACCTCGGTAGTAAGAAATTATAGACTCCTTTTGGAGTAAGAACTTCTTTGATGAAATTGTCCTCCCAAAGGTGATTTTTCACTTGAACTTGCACAGCAAGGGAAGTCTCCTTCAACAAGGATATATCATTGAGCGGCTCACTGCAAAGGAGTCTATATTTTCCTGATACTGGAGGCAGTGCAGCCTTGGGCTGCAGAAGCATTTAGCAAGGTCCTGAGGTAATGCCAGGACTTCCATTGAAATTGGTCTTGGGATGATAATAATATATTTTCCCATGCAAGAATACTGTTGTAAGCATGTCATCACTTCCTGTGTAAATCATCCTCCACTAAGTATCACCAGCATTTTCCTTCATTTTCAGTTTTAAATCATGGCAACCATTTAACATATACACATGAAAACAGCTAGTCCTGTTACTCCACAATGATCATCAAAATATCAAAATTTCCCGTTTAGGTTCTACATATTATATAGAGGATCTTGTTAGATCTGACCTTGTTCCATATTCTGTATGGTTAAGAGAATAAAAAATCAAATTTTTGCGAGTCCTATCGTTTCAGAAATTTATGAATCCTAAAAGATTAATATTACCCAGCAGGTAACTGTATATGTTAAGTTCTATAGTGAAGGCCTTATAAATGCTGCAGAAAATTCGAAATATACTGTCACAAATGCAAGTATCTTAAAGGTTTACACAGCATTTATGTTGCTAACCTATCGGTAACATTATGTTGACCAATTCATTTAGCAAGTATAATTTTGGTATTCAGGGTCATTTACGCATATTGTGATAATTATGCTATAATCTGGTTTTTTTTTGATATTCAGAGGCTCTAGACTAGTGCCTCTGGTGGATACTACTCTAAGAATAATCTACATGAGAAGTCTGGTAACCTCTAAAAGACACAGTGATGGGTTCTATGAATGGGAGTATTTGGATAAAAAAAAAAAAAAAAGTGAATAGATGGGGATTACAGTTGTGGGAGTGGGTAACATCGACAAATACAAGATACCTCCAAACAATTCAGAGGATACATTCTATAGTCAAACCTCTCATATAATCTGACTATGTTGAGCAAGACAGACAGAAAGATCGCTAATCTGCATATCCTTTACCCATTTTTTGTTGTACTGTGTATAAATTTAATTAAGCAAATACAGTCAGGCTTAGTTTAAATGCGGAAATTGTACTAACAGCAAAATCATCAAAATATTACATGCTCCTTCTATTTATATTTATTATTTATTTATTTTGCTTTTTCGCTGTCTCCCACGTTAGCGAGGTACCGCAAGGAAACAGACGAAAGAATGGCCCAACCCATCCACATACACATGTATATACATACACGTCCACACACGCAAATATACATACCTATACATCTCAATGTACACATATATATACACACATAGACAAATACATATATACACATGTACATAATTCATAATGTCTGCCTTTATTTATTCCCATCGCCACACATGGAATAACAACCCCCTCCCCCCTCATGTGTGCAAGGTAGCGCTAGGAAAAGACAACAAAGGCCCCATTCGTTCACACTCAGTCTCTAGCTGTCATGTAATAGTACACCGAAACCACAGCTCCCTTTCCACATCCAGGCCCCACAGAACTTTCCATGGTTTACCCCAGACGCTTCACATGCCTTGCTTCAATCCACTGACAGCACGTCAACCCCTGTATACCACATGACTCCAATTCACTCTATTTCTTGCCCTCCTTTCACCCTCCTGCATGTTCAGGCCCCGATCACACAAAATCTTTTTCACTCCATCTTTCCACCTCCAATTTGGTCTCCCTCTTCTCCTCGTTCCCTCCACCTCCGACACATATATCCTCTTGGTCAATCTCTCCTCACTCATTCTCTCCATGTGCCCAAACCATTTCAAAACACCCTCTTCTGCTCTCTCAACCACGCTCTTTTTATTTCCACACATCTCTCTTACCCTTACGTTACTTACTCGATCAAACCACCTCACACCACACATTGTCCTCAAACATCTCATTTCCAGCACATCCATCCTCCTGCGCACATCTCTATCCATAGCCCACGCCTCGCAACCATACAGCATTGTTGGAACCACTATTCCCTCAAACATACCCATTTTTGCTTTCCGAGATAATGTTCTCGACTTCCACACATTTTTCAAGGCTCCCAAAATTTTCGCCCCCTCCCCCACCCTATGATCCACTTCCGCTTCCATGGTTCCATCCGCTGACAGATCCACTCCCAGATATCTAAAACACTTCACTTCCTCCAGTTTTTCTCCATTCAAACTCACCTCCCAATTGACTTGACCCTCACCCCTACTGTACCTAATAACCTTGCTCTTATTCACATTTACTCTCAACTTTCTTCTTCCACACACTTTACCAAACTCAGTCACCAGCTTCTGCAGTTTCTCACATGAATCAGCCACCAGCGCTGTATCATCAGCGAACAACAATTGACACTTCCCAAGCTCTCTCATCCCCAACAGACTTCATACTTGCCCCTCTTTCCAGGACTCTTGCATTTACCTCCCTTACAACCCCATCCATAAACAAATTAAACAACCATGGAGACATCACACACCCCTGCCGCAAACCTACATTCACTGAGAACCAATCAATATATATATATAGACTAATTTCTTTGAAAGTCCTATTGTTACCCAAGACCTTTCTAAAGGCTCCTGGAGCCCAGGGGTATGATACCTCGGTAGTAAGAAATTATAGACTCCTTTTGGAGTAAGAACTTCTTTGATGAAATTGTCCTCCCAAAGGTGATTTTTCACTTGAACTTGCACAGCAAGGGAAGTCTCCTTCAACAAGGATATATCATTGAGCGGCTCACTGCAAAGGAGTCTATTTTCCTGATACTGGAGGCAGTGCAGCCTTGGGCTGCAGAAGCATTTAGCAAGGTCCTGAGGTAATGCCAGGACTTCCATTGAAATTGGTCTTGGGATGATGATAATATATTTTCCCATGCAAGAATACTGTTGTAAGCATGTCATCACTTCCTGTGTAAATCATCCTCCACTAAGTATCACCAGCATTTTCCTTCATTTTCAGTTTTAAATCATGGCAACCATTTAACATATACACATGAAAACAGCTAGTCCTGTTACTCCACATATGATCATCAAAATATCAAAATTTCCCGTTTAGGTTCTACATATTATATAGAGGATCTTGTTAGATCTGACCTTGTTCCATATTCTGTATGGTTAAGAGAATAAAAAATCAAATTTTTGCGAGTCCTATCGTTTCAGAAATTTATGAATCCTAAAAGATTAATATTACCCAGCAGGTAACTGTATATGTTAAGTTCTATAGTGAAGGCCTTATAAATGCTGCAGAAAATTCTAAATATACTGTCACAAATGCAAGTATCTTAAAAGGTTTACACAGCATTTATGTTGCTAACCTATCGGTAACATTGTTGACTAATTCATTTAGCATGTATAATTTTGGTATTCAGGGTCATTTACGCATATTGTGATAATTATGCTATAATCTGGTTATTTTTGATATTCAGAGGCTCTAGACTAGTGCCTCTGGTGGATACTACTCTAAGAATAATCTACATGAGAAGTCTGGTAACCTCTAAAAGACACAGTGATGGGTTCTATGAATGGGAGTATTTGGATTAAAAAAAAAAAAAAAAAAAAAAAAAAAGTGAATAGACAGGGATTACAGTTGTGGGAGTGGGTAACATCGACAAATACAAGATACCTCCAAACAATTCAGAGGATAAATTCTATAGTCAAACACTATGTTGAGCAAGACAGACAGAAAGATCGCTAATCTGCATATCCTTTACCCATTTTTTGTTGTACTGTGTATAAATTTAATTAAGCAAATACAGTCAGGCTTAGTTTAAATGCGGAAATTGTACTAACAGCAAAATCATCAAAATATTACATGCTCCTTCTATTTATATTTATTATTTATTTATTTTGCTTTGTCGCTGTCTCCCACGTTAGCGAGGTACCGCAAGGAAACAGACGAAAGAATGGCCCAACCCACCCACATACACATGTATATACATACACGTCCACACACGCAAATATACATACCTATACATCTCAATGTACACATATATATACACACATAGACAAATACATATATACACATGTACATAATTCATAATGTCTGCCTTTATTTATTCCCATCGCCACACATGGAATAACAACCCCCTCCCCCCTCATGTGTGCAAGGTAGCGCTAGGAAAAGACAACAAAGGCCCCATTCGTTCACACTCAGTCTCTAGCTGTCATGTAATAGTACACCGAAACCACAGCTCCCTTTCCACATCCAGGCCCCACAGAACTTTCCATGGTTTACCCCAGACACTTCACATGCCCTGGTTCAATCCATTACATCACGTCGACCCCAGTATACCACATCGTTCCAATTCACTCTATTCCTTGCACGCCTTTCACCCTCCTGCATGTTCAGGCCCCGATCACTCAAAATCTTTTTCACTCCATCTTTCCAACTCCAATTTGGTCTCCCACTTCTCCTCGTTCCCTCCACCTGACACATATATCCTCTTGGTCAATCTTTCCTCACTCATTCTCTCTATGTGACCAAACCATTTCAAAACACCCTCTTCTGCTCTCTCAACCACACTCTTTTTATTTCCACACATCTCTCTTACCCTTACATTACTTACTCGATCGAACCACCTCACACCACATACTGTCCTCAAACATCTCATTTCCAGCACATACACCCTCCTGCGCACAACTTCATCCATAGCCCACGCCTTACAACCATCCAACATTGTTGAAACCACTATTCCTTCAAACATAACCATTTTTGCTTTCCGAAATAATGTTCTCGACTTCCAAACATTCTTCAAGGCTCCCAGAATTTTCGCCCCCTCCCCACCCTATGATTCACTTCCACTTCCATGGTTCCATCCACTGCCAGATCCACTCCCAGATATCTAAAACACTCTACTTCCTCCAGTTTTTCTCCATTCAAACTTACCTCCCAATTGACTTGAGCCTCAACCCTACTGTACCTAATAACCTTGCTCTTATTCACATTTACTCTTAACTTTCTTCTCTCACACACTTTACCAAACTCAGTCACCAGCTTCTGCAGTTTCTCACATGAATCAGCCACCAGCGCTGTATCATCAGCAAACAACAACTGACTCACTTCCCAAGCTCTCTCATCCACAACATACTGCATACTTGCCCCTCTTTCCAAAACTCTTGCATTCACCTCCCTAACAACCCCATCCATAAACAAATTAAACAACCATGGAGACATCACACACCCCTGCCGCAAACCTACATTCACTGAGAACCAATCACTTTCCTCTCTTCCTATACGTACACATGCCTTACATCCTCGATAAAAACTCCTTCTATGACAGCATAAACTAGATGTTAGTCTTAAAGCAACTTTACATGTGCTATTCTTCATTAAGAACTTCTTTCTTTTGGTAATTACTAGTTTCAAATCTTATAATTTCATTTCATTCAGTCTAATTTCTCCGTTCTGTGCTATTCTGCATTCTTTATATCTAACTATATCTCTGATGCCAGTTCCTTAAGAGAACTTCCATCATGGGGGAGGCCACAGCCAAAGTCTCCATTTATCCGTCCTTACATGTATCCCTTGAAGACACTATTCCACGCATTCTCCCACAAATTCTCTACCTCCAGTATTCTTCTATTTCCCCATGTCACAGGTAGTCTTCCTCACACCAAGATATTTAATTGTATTATTATACAATACAATCTTGTAAACCATCCATCTTACATTCTTTCCACATGCTCAAACCCACTTCAAAGTATTACAATTCACCCACTTTACCACTCCACAATTCATTCCCCTTGTATTACCTTCCATACCACTTCTCTTAAACCCTTTCATCTAGTTACACCATTTGCTTGTCTCAAACAGCTCATTTCCACAGCCTTCAGTGGATTCTTGAACTGTGTGACTCATTCCAAGTCCACGTTTTGACTGCAAAGGTCTGGGTAGGGAGGACTATGCTATCCTTAATCCTTTCCTCGCTTCCCTACCCTTCATTATTCTATTAAGGGACCCAGTGACTCTTCTACCCTGTACTACTCTCTCCCTTATTATCAAACTTAACTAATATGGCTTCTGTACTGCTCTCTCCCTTAACACCAAATTTATCTAAGATCACTTTTAAGTACTAAATTTCTCTTCCCTTAGTTTTTCTTTCACCCCATAACACAGTTTAGTACACTTTCTTCTTTCACTCTATAGGGTTTTACAAAATCTATCGTTTTACTTTTCCATACATTTACCTTCATTAGTCTAATCTTACACACATCATAAAAGACATTTACAACCTTCTGCAATTCTTCACTTTCAGCAAACAACACTATCATCTGCAAACGGGCTTGTAACTAACCCCCCTACCACACTCCATCTCTGCACCCCCTTTCTCAAGTTTTACTTTCACTTCATGCATATTGACCATTTCCCACGTTAGTGAGGTAGCATTAAGAACAGAGGACTGAGCCTTAGAGGAAATATCTTCACTTGGCCCCCTTCTCTGTTCCTTCTTTTGGAAAAATTGAAACAGGAGGGGAGGATTTCCAGTCCCCACAACCTCCCCTTTTAAAAGTTGCCTTCTATGACACACAGGGAATACGTGGGGAGTTTTCTTTCTCCCCTACCCCTAAGGATATTACAAGTGCATTACACATGACAGCTAAAGACTGTGAACGAATGTGGCCTTTTGTCTTTTCCTAGCGCTACCTTGTGGGGGCAGGGGGGATGCTATTTCATGTGTGGCGGGGTAGCGATGGGAATGAATAAAGGCAGCAAGTATGAATATGTACATGTGTATATATGTACATGTCTGTGTATGAACATACATGTATACGTTGAAATGTATAGGTGCATGTGTGGACGTGAATGTATATACATGTGTATGTGGGTGGGTTGGGCCATTCATCTGTCTGTTTCCTTGTGCTACCTCGCTAATGCGGGAGACAGCGACAAAGTATAATAATAATAATAAAAAAAATTTCATACATACTCACCATTTCCCGCATTAGCGGGATAGTGTTAAGAACAGAGGACTGAGCCTTAGATTAAATATCCTCACCCCCTTCTCAGTTCCTTCTTTTGAAAATTAAAAACGAGGGGAGGATTTCCAGCCCCCTGCTCCCTACCCTTTTAGGAGCCTTCTACAACATGCAAGGACTATGTGGGAAATATTCTTTCTCCCCTTCCCCACCCTATGACTCGCTTCCACTTCAACTGTTTCATACAATAATTACATTATTTTGAAATTATTCCATTATTTCATTACTACAAAAATAAAACCTATCTTTGATTAACATTTAACATTTCTGTCATTCTCAAGTGTTATCGTTTATGTCACAGATCTAACAATGTTCCACATTTAACACTACAAACATTAAAAGGATAATGACTCAGAATCCCAGGGACAAAACAAAAAATTAGAAAATTTAAACCTAGACATCATGAAACTGTCCAACATTGCTAAGATACAATAATAAGTATATATACTGCCAAAGAAAGTACCAATGCTAGGATGCACTAACATCCAGCAACAATTTGCAATTGGAAAGGTTTGTGGAATTAGTCATTCAAAAATGAAAAAGGGGCACCATGAAGTATGAAAAGGCACAAAAAGCAGTGACAGACAAAAAGCATGACAAATGATGAATCACCATATAAGAATGAAAAATGCAATATAAGAATATGGAAATATACAAAACTCTCAGCAATTTAAAAAGGCTACAAAAAAATGCAAAACATAAAAGTACATCAAATGCAAGGGTTAAGTTCCCGGAAAATGGTGCATTGAACAAGACTTGTACAAACTTCATACCCTATGGGATATAGGGAATAGGAGAATGCAGCCATGAAATGCAACAAGGAAAAATATTCTGATTTCCTTTAATAAAAAGCTGCGAGTGAATACCTATAAATACATACATGAACTTAACAAGTAATGCAACATGAAATATTTAAGTAAAATACATATAGATATTGTTCTGGTGTACTAAAATAAAATAAAAATAAAGTTCATGTTTCATTGTATGCACCACTGAATCATGATGGACTTATGGTGCTAATGAAATGTTTGGAAGCTGAGGAATTAACTGCATGAGGCACTTAAAACATTTTTTGCACTTATAGGCACAGAAGCCTTTGCACTAGCATGGCTCCTAATCTCACTGACACAAATCATGCATACAGTCGAGCCATTCATGTGATACCCCCAGTAGACAAACAGTACTCATACCACCACGTTACCTACTCTCTCTTCTCTCCATTAACCATATTCTTTCTTCAGCCTCTTACACTGATTATTTTAATCATACTTCAACTCACATTCCCTTCCCTCCTCACTCTAATACTCATTCTTTCTCTTTTGCTGAACATATCTCTTGACATGATATTGTCCTGTGCAGCATCTCAAAATGAGATAAAACACTGTTTCTCCCATATCTCCTCTCTATCATGAAAGACCTACATTAAAAACATTACCAAATCTACTTCCTATAAGCATGATTATTATTATTTTTTTTTTGCTTTGTCGCTGTCTCCCGCGTTTGCGAGGTAGCGAAAGGAAACAGACGAAAGAAATGGCCCAACCCACCCCCATACACATATATATACATACACGTCCACACACGCAAATATACATACCCATACACCTATATGTACACATATATATACACACAGACATATATACACATGCACACAATTCACACTGTCTGCCTTTATTCATTCCAATCGCCACCTTGCCACACATGGAATAACATCCCCCTCCCCCCTCATGTGTGCGAGGTAGCGCTAGGAAAAGACAACAAAGGCCCCATTCGTTCACACTCAGTCTCTAGCTGTCATGCAATAATGCCCAAAACCACAGCTCCCTTTCCACATCCAGGCGCCACAGAACCTTCCATGGTTTACCCCAGACGCTTCACATGCCCTGATTCAATCCATTGACAGCACGTCGACCCCGGTATACTACATCGATCCAATTCACTCTATTCCTTGCCCGCCTTTCACCCTCCTGCATGTTCAGGCCCCGATCGCTCAAAATCTTTTTCACTCCATCTTTCCACCTCCAATTTGGTCTCCCACTTCTCGTTCCCTCCACCTCCGACACATATATCCTCTTGGTCAATCTTTCCTCACTAATTCTCTCTATGTGACCAAACCATTTCAAAACACCCTCTTCTGCTCTCTCAACCATGCTGTTTTTATTTCCACACATCTCTCTTACCCTTACATTACTTACTCGATCAAACCACCTCACACCACATATCGTCCTCAAACATCTCATTTCCAGCACATCCACCCTCCTGTGCACAACTCTATCCATAGCCCACGCCTCACACCATACAACATTGTTGGAACCACCATTCCTTCAAACATACCCATTTTTGCTTTCCGAGATAATGTTCTTGACTTCCACACATTCTTCAAGGCTCCCAGGATTTTCGCCCCCTCCCCCATCCTATGATTCACTTCCGCTTCCATGGTTCCATCCGCTGCCAGATCCACTCCCAGATATCTAAAACACTTTACTTCCTCCAGTTTTTCTCCATTCAAACTTACCTCCCAATTGACTTGACCCTCAACCCTAATGTACCTAATAACCTTGCTCTTATTCACATTTACTCTTAACTTTCTTCTTTCACACACTTTACCAAACTCAGTCACCAGCTTCTGCAGTTTCTCACATGAATCAGCCACCAGCGCTGTATCATCAGCGAACAACAACTGACTCACTTCCCAAGCTCTCTCATCCCCAACAGACTTCATACTTGCCCCTCTTTCCAAAACTCTTGCATTCACCTCCCTAACAACCCCATCCATAAACAAATTAAACAACCATGGAGACATCACACACCTCTGCCGCAAACCTACATTCACTGAGAACCAATCACTTTCCTCTCTTCCTACATGTACACATGCCTTACATCCTTGATGAAAACTTTTCACTGCTTCTAACAACTTGCCTCCCACACCATATATTCTTAGTACCTTCCACAGAGCATCTCTATCAACTCTATCATATGCCTTCTCCAGATCCATAAATGCTACATACAAATCCATTTGCTTTTCTAAGTATTTCTCACATACATTCTTCAAAGCAACACCTGATCCACACATCCTCTACCACTTCTGAAAGCACACTGCTCTTCCCCAATCTGATGCTCTGTACATGCCTTCACCCTCTCAATCAATACCCTCCCATATAATTTACCAGGTATACTCAACAAACTTATACCTCTGTAATTTGAGCACTCACTCTTATCCCCTTTGCCTTTGTACAATGGCACTATGCAAGCATTCCGCCAATCCTCAGGCACCTCACCATGAATCATACATACATTAAATAACCTTACTAACAAGTCAACAATACAGTCACCCCCTTTTTTTTTTTTTATAAATTCCACTGCAATACCACCCAAACCTGCTGCCTTGCCGGCTTTCATCTTCCGCAAAGCTTTTACCACCTCTTCTCTGTTTACCAAAACATTTTCCCTAACCCTCTCACTTTGCACACCACCTTGACCAAAACACCCTATATCTGCCACTCTATCATCAAACACATTCAACAAACCTTCAAAATACTCACTCCATCTCCTTCTCACATCACCACTACTTGTTATCACCTCCCCATTAGCCCCCTTCACTGAAGTTCCCATTTGCTGCCTTGTCTTACATTACCTCCTTCCAGAACATCTTTTTATTCTCCCTAAAATTTAATGATATTCTCTCACCCCAACTCTCATTTGCCCTCTTTTTCACCTCTTGCACCTTTCTCTTGACCTCCTGTCTCTTTCTTTTATACATCTCCCACTCATTTGCATTTTTTCCCTGCAAAAATCGTCTAAATGCCTCTCTCTTCTCTTTCACTATTAATCTTACTTCTTCATCCCACCACTCACTACCCTTTCTAATCAACCCACCTCCCATGCTTCTCATGCCACAAGCATCTTTTGCGCAAGCCATCACTGCTTCCCTAAATACGTCCCATTCCTCCCCCACTCCCCTTACCTCCTTTGTTCTCACCTTTTTCCATTCTGTACTCAGTCTCTCCTGGTACTTACTCACACAAGTCTCCTTCTCAAGCTCATTTACTCTCACCACCCTCTTCACCCCAACATTCTCTCTTCTTTTCTGAAAACCCATACAAATCTTCACCTTCGCCTCCACAAGATAATGATCAGACATCCCTCCAGTTGCACCTCTCAGCACATTAACATCCAAAAGTCTCTCTTTCGCGTGCCTGTCAATTAACACGTAATCCAATAACGCTCTCTGTCCATCTCTCCTACTTACATACGTACACTTATGTATATCTCGCTTTTTAAACCAGGTATTCCCAATCACATAAATCTACAAGCTCTTCACCATTTCCATTTACAACACTGAACACCCCATGTATACCAATCATTCCCTCAACTGCCACATTACTCACCTTTGCATTCAAATCACTCATCACTATAACCTGGTCTTGTGCATCAAAACCACTAACACACTCATTCAGCTGCTCCCAAAACACTTGCCTCTCATGATCTTTCTTCTCATGCCCAGGTGCATATGCACCTATAATCACCCATCTCTCTCCATCAACTTTCAGTTTTACCCATATTAACCTAGAATTATTTATTTGTCTCAAAAGCAGCTATTCTATACATCCATGGGTTTCACTCACCCATTAGATTTTTTTTATTACCTCCTACACATCTATGATGGCTCTTCATCCACTTCTCTGTCAAGAGTAGAATCAAAAGCCATCTACATAATCAACTTTAGCTGTCACTCTCTCTTCCACCTTCCCTTCCATCCACCATGAAGCTGCTACCCTCTCTCTGTTCTACAAGTATCATTTCAGACAGCTCTTTTGAGCAGTCTGTTTGAGTCCATGCCACTGAGGCTTGGACCTATAGGACACACCTGACTGCTGCTTACCATAGATTTTTATATGGAAACCAGCCATGAAGCCTTTTTTAAACAGCAAAGCTGTGGAATTCCCTTCCACCTATAGGATTCAAGTCTACAAACATTAAAGAAACAATGACTTAACTTCATTCTTTTTCTTGAAATATATCTTTCTCTCATCTGAGATGGACATGATTAAAACATGTTTCTGCCAAGGACAGTGTCAATATTATTGTTTAGAAAAAAATTCTTGAAGACAGCATCTGCCAACCAAGTACTGGGCACAAGATGGGGTAAATATGATAAAGACACAAGATAAAGCATGAAGTCATGTTTGGGATGAGAACCGAATATTGAAGTTTTTTTATTGTCAATGTTTTATTAGAAGATGAAAGTAATGTGAGGAAAAAACCCACAGTTCTTATACAATATTACACCTGCTGATGTCTAGTTAGCATAACAATGTCCATTCATTACAGTTCTATATCCTTAAATATAATTACTAAATGGAAACTAGCAATCATTCTCTCTCTCAACAAAAAATCCAAATTAAATCATCGTTTAGGATGTAAACCACTTACTGTAGAATGGCACCTGCTTCGCAAGCAGGTCTGACGAATTGACATTACAGAGGAATTGGTCCTGTGCACACCATAGTGAACAATGCCTCACCAATCCTGCCTAAGCAACAAGCTTCAACCCAGTTCACAAGCTGTGATTGCAGAGTACCACCACTATGATATGGCACCCCTTCAACTATGTTGCTACTTATCCGATGACTTCCCAGATCCTGATTGTTTATCTTGCTTGGCAGCTTCTGTCTCGGCCTCCTTCTCCTCATGTTCAGCTATTAGTTTCTTAACTTCTTCAACTGATATAACAGTTATTTCACTTTTGCTCTCCTTCCGGACTAGTGTGGCCAGCTCTAGCTTCTCAGCATTGAGTTTAGTCATGTCTAGAGTTTTGCTCATCACTTTGAGGGCAAGCAGTAAGGCCTGGTGTACATCAGTCTCACCCACTTTGTATTCTTGCTTCAGGATGGACACAGCTGCCTAAACAAATTAAAAAGTCAGTATTACCCATCATTATATCTTTCAAATACATGACTACCTACTTCAAATTTCATTTGGTAGGTACCAAAATCATATCCTATAACTGCGAACATTAATAAAATAAAAATTAATGAAAGCTTAATATTTTACTGGGACAAAGAAATACATACCTTCATTACTACCACAACAAATGTGCAATATTCTTGTCTGGTCAGTCAGATTGCATATTAGTTCAGCATCCTGATAATCTAATCTTTGACAACGTTCTATTTTAAACAGAAGTATGAACATCATTGAAAGAAGTCAGCTCTCACATATATCAAGGTTTAAATCTTGTTCAAAGTGGTTGAAAATGTTACTACTGTGCACTCATTTGCTGCTCATCTAACCAATGATAACCTAGACGATGTATCAGTCATAGAGAAAATTTCATATAAAGCTCTAATCAAAACAAGACCACAATAATAAATAAAGCTTTACAAGAATTTAGTGTTTTTGGGAGGGCAAAGCCACAAAGCACATCTCTAGAGAAGCAATACAGTTAATTCCAATCCTGATCTTTGAGAGGTTGGGTATGCACATCTAAACAAGAGTTTACCATTTTTCTACTTGTATCCTGAAGTGAATAAGTGAATAGTGCTGACAATCCTGACATGCAAAACTAGAGATACACTTCATGTAAGTAAACTGATAGACAAAATGGTTTTCATTCTCAATTCTCTTTATATGTTTCAGAAAATATACACACACAAAAACATAAAAAATAAGAGGGGGAGGTAGAGAGCAGGGAGAGAGAGAATCCCTCGTGCAAAATGCCTGAGATCAGTGTCTAACCATATATAAAAAGTAACAATATGTAGAAACAATTAATAAAAATAAACAGAGATAATGCTTTTATATCCCTGTATTCCTATTTATTGCCACATACTCTCAAAAATGTGTGAATCTTAAACCAATGAACACAAAGACTACTTGTGAATTACTGGAATCAACAGATAGAAAGCCAGTTTTACCTAGTTTTTCAAGAAACATATATTCAACTTTGGTGTGGGTTGTCACCTATATTTTCTGATGCAATTCTCTAAATCTACTGGTAACTCGCTGAATGTCTGATCCTCTGCCCTGGATATCTGATATATGAGTTTACAAAAGTCTTTCTGTTTTTTTGTCACTTAGGTTTTTGGGATACCACAAGAGGTTCTGTCTCACTTTCTCTCTGAGTTAAGGTATATACATAGTCCTTTAATACATGATCAAATTCTATGTGAACTTGGTATTAAACGGAGCTTTGTGTTTATTAGCAAGGATACCAAGAGAGTCTTTGAAGAACCTGCACTGAGTCCTTATGACAGTTTCAAAGTTAAGCACTCGATCATCATAACGCTAAGGGTTTACTCATTTTGGGGAAATGTCTCAGGTCAGTTCTGGAAACTTCTGGGGCATTTGGCTATTACTGAGAAGACTGAAAAAAGGAGAAGTGGCCATTCTAGCATTAAGCAGTAACTAAAGGGTTGATGAACACTATCACAGTCAGTCCTGGTCCCACATTCATGCTGAATAGTTTCATATTTTGCATTATGATGTAAGTTTGGTTATCCTGTCACCACACTTATAAGGAGAAGAAATAAGAAGTAACATTATACATGACACTAGAAAAGATGTGAACAGATATGGCATTGCTATGTCTGTTCCTAACACTACCATGCTAAAGCAGGAAAAACTGATCAAGTATGAAATAAAGGAGAAAAAGATGTGAGAGACATTGGCAATGATACTGAATATATTAACAGTTGTGGTCAGTTTCACACAGCATACTTTGATATACATATAGAACTGAGGTAATATCCTCTACAACCTTATCCCTTCATATGGCAACTGTCATATTAAGTGACATAATGAAGAGATAAACCATTAAGAAGAGCAAGACGTTACACAATGATTGCCCCTTACATGTGACCAGACAATGTTATTCTCGGACATAATTTCATTGACATAAAATACTACTGACAGCACTACTCCAAGAAACTGCACCAGATCTGATGGTTCACATATTTTCTTTTCATACTATCCTTTATGTTCCAATATCTTGAGGGGCCTCTTTGATCAGCCTCAATAATCTAAGCTTGTTTGCCAGCCTCAGTAATCTGATGAGCTTCTTTGGTTAGCCTCAGTAATTTGATGAGCTTCTTTGGTTAGCCTCAGTAATTTGATGAGCTTCTTCAGTTAGCCTCATTAATTTGATGAGCTTCTTTGGTTAGCTTCAGTAATTTGAGGAGCTTCTTTGGTTAGCCTCAGTAATTTGAGGAGCTTCTTTGGTCAGCCTCAGTAATTTGATAAGCCTCTTTGGTCAGCCTCAGTAATTTGAGGAGCTTCTTTGGTCAGCCTCAGTAATCTAAGGTGATTCTTTGGTCAGCCTCAGTAATTTGACAAGATTCTCTTTTTTTCAGCCTCATTCATGTGAGAATCTTCTTCAGTCAGCATTAGTAAACTGAGGAGCTTCTTTGGTCAGCCTCTCAACATTCCAGTCCAATGTTTAATCTAATCATTTATATCTTATATTCATTCATATCTATCCCTGGGGATAGGGGAGAAAGAATACTTCCCACGCATTCCTCACGTGTCGTAGAAGGCGACTAAAGGGGACAGGAGCGGGGGGCTAGAAACCCTCCCCTCCTTGTATTTTAACTTTCTAAAAGGTGAAAGAGAAGAAGGAGTCATGCGGGGAGTGCTCGTCCTCCTTGAAGGCTCAGACTGAGGTGTCTAAATGTGTGTGGATGTAACCAAGATGAGAAAAAAAAGGAGGGATAGGTAGAATGTTTGAGGAAAGGAACCTGGATGTTTTGGCTCTGAGTGAAACAAAGCTCAAGGGTAAAGGGGAAGAGTGGTTTAGGAATGTCTTGGGAGTAAAGTCAGGGGTTAGTGAGAGGAAGAGAGCAAGGGAAGGAGTAGCACTACTTCTGAAACAGGAGTGGTGGGAGTATGTGATAGTGTGAGAAAGTAAACTCTAGATTGATATGGGTAAAACTGAAAGTTGATGCAGAGAGATGGGTGATTATTGGTGCATATGCACCTGGGCACGAGAAGAAAGATCATGAGAGGCAAGTGTTTTGGGAGCAGCTGAATGAGTGTGTTACTGGTTTTGATGCACGAGACCAGGTTATAGTGATGGGTGATTTGAATGCAAAGGTGAGTAATGTGGCAGTTGAGGGATTAACTGGTATACGTGGGATGTTCAGTGTTGTAAATGGAAATGGTAAAGAGCTTGTAGATTTATGTGCTGAAAAAGGACTGGTGATTGGGAATACCTGGTCTAAAAAGAGAGATATACATAAGTATACGTATGTAAGTAGGAGAGATGGCCAGAGAGTGTTATTGGATTACGTGTTAATTGATAGGCGTGCAAAAGAGAGACTTTTGGATGTTAATGTGCTGAAAGGTGCAACTGGAGGGATGTCTGATCATTATCTTGTGGAGGCGAACGTGAAGATTTGTAGAGGTTTTCAGAAAAGAAGAGAGAATGTTGGGGTGAAGAGAGTGGTGAGAGTAAGTGAGCTTGGGAAGGAGACTTGTGTGAGGAAGTACCAGGAGAGACTGAGTACAGAATGGAAAAAGGTGAGAACAAAGGAGGTAAGGTGAGTGGGGGAGAAATGGGATGCATTTCGGAAAGCAGTGATGGCTTGCGCAAAAGATGCTTGTGGCATGAGAAGCATGGGAGGTGGGTTGATTAGAAAGGGTAGTGAGTGGTGGGATGAAGAAGTAAGATGATTAGTGAAAGAAGAGAGAGGCATTTGAACGATTTTTGCAGGGAAATAATGCAAATGAGTGGGAAATGTATAAAAGAAAGAGGCAGGAGGTCAAGAGAAAGGTGCAAGAGGTGAAAAAGAGGGCAAATGAGAGTTGGGGTGAGAGAGTATCATTAAATTTAAGGGAGAATAAAAAGATGTTCTGGAAGGAGGTAAATAAAGTGCGTAAGACAAGGGAACAAATGGGAACTTCAGTGAAGGGGGCTAATGGGGAGGTGATATCAAGTAGTGGTAATGTGAGGAGATGGAGTGAGTATTTTGAAGGTTTGTTGAATGTGTTTGATGATAGAGAGGCAGATATAGGGTGTTTTGGTCAAGGTGGTGTGCAAAGTGAGAGGGTTAGGGAAAATGATTTGGTAATCAGAGAAGAGGTAGTAAAAGCTTTGCGGAAGATGAAAGCCGGCAAGGCAGCTGGTTTGGATGGTATTGCTGACTAGTTGGTAAGGTTATTTAATGTATGTATGATTCATGGTGAGGTGCCTGAGGATTGGCGGAATGCTTGCATAGTGCCACTGTACAAAGGCAAAGAGGACAAAGGTGAGTGCTCAAATTACAGAGGTATAAGTTTGTTGAGTATTGATTGAGAGGGTGAAGGCATGTACAGAGCATCAGATTGGGGAAGAAAAGTGTGGTTTCAGAAGTGGTAGAGGATGTGTGGATCAGGTGTTTGCTTTGAAGAATGTGTGTGAGAAATACTAAAAAGCAAATGGATTTGTATGTAGCATTTATGGATCTGGAGAAGGCATATGATAGAGTTGATAGAGATGCTCTGTGGAAGGTATTAAGAATATATGGTGTGGGAGGCAAGTTATTAGAAGCAGTGAAAAGTTTTTATCGAGGATGTAAGGCATGTGTACGTGTAGGAAGAGAGGAAAGTGATTGGTTCTCAGTGAATGTAGGTTTGCGGCAGGGGTGTGTGATGTCTCCATGGTTGTTTAATTTGTATATGGATGGGGTTGTTAGGGAGGTGAATGCAAGAGTTTTGCAAAGAGGGGCAAGTATGCGGTCTGTTGTGGATGTGAGCTTGGGAAGTGAGTCAGCTGTTGTTCGCTGACGATACAGCACTGGTGGCTGATTCATGTGAGAAACTGCAGAAGCTGGTGACTGAGATTGGTAAAGTGTGTGAAAGAAGAAAGTTAAGAGTAAATGTGAATAAAAGCAAGGTTATTAGGTACAGTAGGGTTGAGGGTCAAGTCAATTGGGAGGTAAGTTTGAATGGAGAAAAACTGGAGGAAGTAAAGTGTTTTAGATATCTGGGAGTGGATTTGGCAGCGGACGGAACCATGGAAGCAGAAGTGAATCATAGGGTGGGGGAGGAGGCGAAAATTCTGGGAGCCTTGAAGAATGTGTGGAAGTTGAGAACATTATCTCGGAGGGCAAAAATGGGTATGTTTGAAGGAATAGAGGTTCCAACAATGTTGTATGGTTGCGAGGCGTGGGCTATGGATAGAGTTGTGCCCAGGAGGGTGGATGTGCTGGAAATGAGATGTCTGAGGACAATATGTAGTGTGAGGTGGTTTGATCGAGTAAGTGATAATAGGGTAAGAGAGATGTGTGGTAATAAAAAGAGTGTGGTTGAGAGAGCAGAAGAGGGTGTTTTGAAATGGTATGGCCAAATGGAGAGAATGAGTGAGGAAAGATTGACAAAGAGGATATATGTGTCAGAGGTGGAGGGAATGAGGAGAAGTGGGAGACCAAACTGGAGGTGGAAGGATGGAGTGAAAAAGATTTTGAGTGATTGGGGCCTGAACATGCAGGAGGGTGAAAGGCGTGCAAGAATAGAGTGAATTGGAACGATGTGTAATTCCGAGGTCGATGTGCTGTCAGTGGACTGAACCAGGGCATGTGAAGTGCATGGGGGTAAACCATGGAAAGTTGTGGGGCCTGAATGTGGAAAGGGAGCTGTGGTTTCGGTGCATTATTACATGACAGCTAGAGACTGAGTGTGAACGAATGTGGCCTTTGTTGTCTTTTCCTAGCGTGACCTCGCACACATGAGGGGGGAGGGGGTTGTTATTTCCTGTGTGGCGAGGTAGCGATGGGAATGAATAAAGGCAGACAGTATGAATTATGTACATGTGTATATATGTATATGTCTGTGTGTGTGTATATATATGTGTACGTTGAGATGTATGGGTATGTATATTTGCGTGTGTGGACGTGTATGTATATACATGTGTATGTGGGTGGGTTGGGCCATTCTTTCGTCTGTTTCCTTGCGCTACCTCGCTAACGCGGGAGACAGTGACAAAGCAAAATAATAATAATAATAATCTTAGAAAGTGATTCATATCTACCTACATCATTACACTAAACTGATTTGCAATCAACCAATCAACTCTCTTTTTCTTCCACACAGAATACTTCTAAATTCCCTTGCTACTGCCAGTGATGACTAAAACCTCTTAAGAAGTCAATCAACAAAAAGATAAAAATCACCAAACAAAAATGATAGGCTTAATTGATACATAACTGAATAGTATCTGAAAATAGTTCTAGTCACATATCATGTACACACATGAAAAACTGATGTAAGTAAACTCACTGGAAAAATAAACATAAAAGCTCCAAGCTTTTGACTATATTCCAAGCCATTTTCAAAACTTGAAAATGGCTTAAAATACAGTCAAAATCTTGGAGCTTTGGAGTTGCTTATTCCATTGAGATTACTTATTCTTGAAAATAGCAAGTTACTTACTGCACTACTGTTGCCAATGCAAGTAGACTTCCATCCTGAATAATTCCCAGATGGATCACTTTGGTATAGCTGGTATCCATAACGACCATCCCAACCCGCATACAGAACAGACACACCAAATGGACGCATTCCTGTAAATATACATAAGAAATTTTGTGGATGCTGTTTTTCAAAGCTGCATCTTAAACTGAGCAAACTTAAGAGCAATTTGTTGATATTTTAATCAATCAAAACTGAAATAAATTGGGAACTTTACGTAACTATATAACCATATAACTAATAAGGAAAATCAGAATACAGGCAGTCCTTGATCAACACTGTCAATGTACTGCATGAATATATGACTAAAATAAAACAGAATTTATGACTAAAATAAAACAATCTTAAAACAAGTTTTCCCATAGGTGTAATGTCAGAAATTGGGGATGTGGGCAACAGACTGTAAACATATTTTGTGGAGAACAAGGCCATCAATCTTTGTAAATTAATAAAAAAAAATAATAATAACATATTGTGACACTAAAAATGAATGCAACTACATATTTTGACTGACATGGTTTATGGTGCATGAATAACAATCCAACTCTGGAAGGTCTATGAGTTAGGCGTTTACTATAACTGGAATAAATGATCTGGCAGAATTTGTAAAGTGCTAAAACCAAACAGTTATTCAGAGTTTTTAGCATCATAAAAGTATTTAAAAACTTAAAGCTATTCATAGACAATTACATACCTTGCTTTCTTTATACCATTTTAAAACATTTATAATTATACAGAACATTCATATATCTAAAATTTCTCCAATAATTCAATCTTTCCATTTTCACAATTCATTTCACACCGTGAAACTCATTTTCATGATATTCCCTGAGTAGCATAACTGAGACACTTTAAAGTATCCCACTCACTTTGTTAGCCCCCCCCCAAAAAAATTGCAATGGTGCCAAAGTGATGATGTTTGCTAATCCTTCCCTTCACTCTCCTCAATTCCTTCCGCACACCCTAACTAGTCCTTGCCGGGGTCCTCTTTGCATTAGATTTGGTACCTTACCATAACCATGGAAGTTAAGTCAGCTCATTTTTTGCATATATCCCTTATCCTTACATGTATTTCTTTCATCTTATAACAGGAAACAAAATTTGCAGGCCTTGTCTTTTTGTCCAAATGGCGAGCAACTTTCTTCCTTTCCCTCAGCTAAATATGTAAGGGGTTAAAAAGACAAGCACTTTTCTAAGTATATGTCCAATTCCAAGAAAAAAGTGTTTCAGAAGCTTTCTACACACCACAATAAATCACTTTTCAAGGGTATCAATGCCAAAAATTTCAAAAAACTTCAATATGCAATCTCTACAAGAAATTATATTAATGGACAATGAACAGTATCATAGTTTAATAACAAAAGAATCAAAAAGCATACCTCCATATTGTGTATAAGCTTGCTTGATATCACACAACCTCATAACAAGCTGTTCACATGGGATGGGCTCACCGAACTGAAGCGTGTGTCGCTGTCCAATAGCACGGAGCTCATTTATCAACACATTTGCATCAGATGTGATACCAGCTACACAACAAACCATATCCCTAAAGGGAGAAGTTGTATCAGTAACAATGTAGTCCAAAAATGAGTGTAAATAGTGAAACATTTTCATAAAAAGTTCTAACAGAGAATTTCAATATTTTTTTTTTTTTTCATATTTGTTCGCTGTTTCCCACTTAAAGTAGCGCCAGGAATAGATGTAGAAAAGGCTTCACCTGCCCACACCTATTCCTGAGTTGTCATAAATAAATATAAGCTTTTTTTACCACAGATAAATAAAGCATAGCAATACTCCAGTTACCCTAATATCTATCAAAAAATTTTCAAACACCTTCAGATTGTGATATTACTGCAACTGGTTTCTAGTTTTTTGGTAATGCTTTTCTCCCTCCTATTCAATGAAGAAGTAAGCTTGCAGTTTTAAAAGTCTTTAGAATGACATTTAAGTCTCAATTCCTCCTCTAAACATTGCTAAATACCTACACTCCTGATTCAATTTTCCTTTTTTTTAATGTTACTGGTCTTCTCACTTCCTCCTTTGTAATATCATCTACCCCATTATATCCATTCCACTACTTATATCTTACCAAACCAATAACCCATGTACTACTTATATCACAATTCATTAATTATAAAGATGCTCTTCCCAACACTTATATAAACTAAATAGAGACAGAAAGAGAGAGAGAGAGAGAGAGAGAGAGAGAGAGAGAGAGAGAGAGAGAGAGAGAGAGAGAGAGAGAGAGAGAAAGTACTTAGTTACATGTATGTACAACATTTTGTCAAAAAGGCAGGACTAATGCACAGTGCTCACTGCAGGAATATCTGGAGCTACATAGTACAAGTCATGTGTGTTACTTGTTACATGTGAAAATGAGAATTGAATGCTTGTAGACTCAATGCCAGCAGCCCACATAGGACTGAAGTAGAAAGAAAAGACAGCAATCTCAACCAAATGTATAAAACTTGGCAGCCACAGAAGTGCTGCTTCCCTACGGACATCACTAATCCTCCCAATATCCAAGAAGGCGTCACTGATTATAATACCGCCTTGGTAAATGGCCACCAACCAAAAGAGAGATAGTTACTTATGAATACAATGAGAATTTACCACAAGGCAGAGGTAGCATGCAGCACCTAGCACATGTAATTCTAGTCAAGAAGAATGATGTGCAAGTTATGAGTTGTTAAGTGTTATTATATGCGAGATGAAAAAACTGTATCTTTGTGAAATGAATGCAAACAACCCATCAAGTGGTTAGGCATAGAGAAAAAAACAGCAACCTGGGCCAAACATGTTACTCTTCAGAACCAGTGAAGTGCTGGCTCACTGTGCAGCTGTCACTAACCCTACCAATACCCAGGTAGGTAGTAGGTAGTACTAATGATACCTCCCAGTCAGTGACTGCCTACTATTCATGAGAGAGAGAGAGAGAGAGAGAGAGAGAGAGAGAGAGAGAGAGAGAGAGAGAGAGAGAGAGAGAGAGAGAGAGAGAGAATGTAACAAAGAGGGCGAGGTAAACAGTGAGCAGAGAGATGACTTATCCTTTCTCAAACTTCTTGCCCTCATTTGACAAAGATATCATACCCTTCACCCAAGTTCCAAGTTCTAACACTTTTAAGTTCAAAACCCAATCATGTTTACTACCTTTTATAATTAACTTCAATTCCCTCACGTTTCTGGGATGTACATACACATGAATTTCTAAAACACCTGCTGTTTGATATCTTTTTGACATATAATCACCCACGGACCTGTAAATTTGAGATTTTAACAATCTCTTCTTTATAATGCAATGGGAAACTTTGTCGCTGGAAATCTACTACTGCACAGAGCAATAAGCAAAACATGAATGCTATTCAAAAACAGAAAACTTACTCATTTATTTTGTAAATTTTGTCTGAAAGGAACACATCATCAAGGAGCTTGTTTGTGTTTCGGCGCTCAGCGGCTAACACAATGCCATCATTTGCTAGGATACCCAAACAGGTACCAGCATGACCAATGGCTTCCATTGCATATTCCACCTGGTATAGTCTCCCCTCAGGAGAGAATATTGTTGTTTTGGAATCATAGCGACGAGCCTGCAGAATTATAAGAAATGAAAAAATTAAACTCCTGTGAATTTCAAAAGGAAGAAAACGTTAGACATACTACCACCCAGCATAGTTATGGAAGCATTCTCAAGTTACAGCTCATATATAAGGCTAATCCTTATAAAAAATAATGCATTACATATGTACAAATGGTGAAAATCACAATCTCCACATAAGTTTCAATTCTGACAAAAAAAGAGTCTGAAAGAGAGGGATGATATTCCCCCACAAAAAATAAATCCACAGACTTAAAAAGTAGTTACAAATAATCATTTTTGCAAATAATATCTTTTAAGGTGACCAACATGGCATGGGTAAAACAAAACAAAAACATTTCAGAAAGGAGTACTTAACAGAAAAAATTATTATTAGCAAAGCTGTGAAATTTTCCTTTATTTTTCATCATTTCCTCTTTCTATTTTTCATCATTTCCTCTTTCTATAACCTTTCTTCCTTAAGTCTGAAAACAAATGTGGAGCCAATATAATTTCATTCTTTTTCCTTACCATTTTCTTTTCAACTGAAGTGGTTCTTGATTGTGGCAAGTTTTGCCTGAGTCATATGAGCACATTGTCATCTAAAAGAGAAAGGCCAGACAATTCTGGTACTAATATTAAAAAAAAATGGATATTAGGCCTATGGCAGGATCATCACTGTTACACTGAATGCCTTACACTTCTTTGGAGTCCAATGGGATATATTCAATCCCCAAATACCAGAGACGAGAAAAGCAGACCCCCTGCTAGACCTGCTTCACTAATTTTTTTATCCTTAACTACAACCAAGAAACCTAACCTGGCACAAGAATATAAAAAGAACATCAGTTTCAACTTAAGAAAACCTAACCTTACCCAAGATACTTGATGGTCGGGGAATCCTGTACAAGTTTGAAATTTTCTAGAAAATGAATGCCACTCTTGTAGATGATAATCAACAAAATTTCTACCAAGGTATCTTAACAGTGAGTACAGATGTGCAATCTTAAGTGTAAGAACTGCAACTCCATCACCTTTAAGCTTTTGTAAAGTGGGCTGGGCTTTGAAGTCAAGGGAGACTTGTGGGGTAAAAACACTCAAAATCAAATGTAGAAACTTAAAGAGATGCACTTCATAACATTCATGTTGAAATCTACTCAACATTCAACTATATCTTAGTGTCCTAGTATTATCTTCTAATGATGACCATCTTGCTAACAGCTGACTGAAAACTTTCACCTGGCACCTGTTCAGATTCTAAAGAACTTTACTTGGTTAATATGTCAATATGCAAAGTAGATGATGCTGTATCAAAACATGAAAACTTACCTGTTTAGTGTAGCCTATTATCCTCTATTAATTAGAAATTTAGGTCTGTCACCAAGCCTCAAAATACTTGAATCTTAATCCAAGTTTTGCACACATGAGTGAGTTCAGATGTTAACAAAAATATAAGGCTGAAATTAATGCTTATGAGATCTCTTAATCGCAGGGTCAGATTCTTATATCTCGTCAGACACTTGAACTCTGTTTACCTACCCAACCAAATGAAAAAGCTTCACAGAGATAAGTGGCATTCTGTGTATTTGTTCTTCGTAAGTATACAAAATAATATCAGGAACCTCATAAATGTGGTCTATAAACATTATGAGTGCATATTCTTTGATTTCCGCATTTCACAATATTATAGCAATGTTATTCAACCCTGCATTTTCCATATTCTTCATAACCCTTCCACAAATGAATTAACATCAAAAGATAGTTTTAGAGAGCAGTAAAGCAAAATCCCACTTCTCTTCAATTCCTTACGGTACCAACAGAAATCCCATACAGGAAATACTACGATAATAAACCTATAAAAGTGGCATGTCTCTTCGAAACTCTAACCAACAGGTTCTCTTTATTGAACCCACAATATGATTTTCATAAATACAGATCTCAGAATCTACATTCCCTAAAATCAACATAAGAACTTATACATCGATAACCTTACAGACACACAGTGCTACACTTACAGTCATTTCATTAATTATTCAAAATTCAAGCAATCCTCCATTTCATAATTACCCTTACGATGATGTGAACCAAACATCTTGACTCAAATCTATGCACACACCCAAGATAAACTACACAACCTGACATTTACTGAACTAGACTCAATACTAACCATCCAAACTGACCTAATCCAACTTCAATCCCCTAACTTGATCTGACCCAACCAGACATGACCTTAACTGTCCAACCTGATCTAACCCAAATATGAAACTTGACCTTATCCATTTAACTTAACTGGACGTGAACTTGATCTATCAACGAAACTAACCCAACCATATAACTTGACTTCCACCATCTAACGTGACCTAAACCAACCTTTCCTAAACTTTAACCATCCAACTTCACCTGACCCGACCCCAAGGTATACCAACCCTTAAACTAGGTTCATAGTGTTCTCCCTACTCAGGGAAGTATATAATCTTAACAAAGCCTACACTGTCTCCTGCCACAGGAAAAACCTAAGCTTCTGAACACTTGTCCACAAGGACCGAATCATGAGCTCCAGCATAAGTCATTCACGGACTCGCCATTACAAGCCACCTCCCACCTCTCCGCATATTACCTACCTCGGTAGCCACACTCTTCACCTATCTCACCATATACATACCATTATGACAGGTGGACACTACAGCAAGCACTTAAACACCGGTCTCTGATCTTGACAACAGTTACTCAGCGGTTCTGTATACACTTACCATTTTGAAAACAAGTGAAGCTCGACTTGCGCATTACAATGACAACATAGTTTTCTATTACATTCATCTTTTATTTGAACACATTAATAGCCTTGAAAATGTATCTATATTATCATTCTATATTTGATCACAGTAAAAGAAGTAACAGAAAGTTAGAGATTACCTGTATATGGACTCAAATCATTAGGCGTTCATCATACCGAAGTTATTAGATGACATTTCCTTTATTAATGAATATAAATATATTTTTAGGAACACTGTTAATGGCATATGTTTTATTAAGAATTATCGTTCCTACATTTTTTTTCTCTTACCTTTTACATTTCATTGTACCTGTCAATTTAACTCTGTACTTTTCCATACCAATATTTGTTTTTTTGGCTTCCTGTTTTTTTTTTTCTCTTTCTCTCAGGGAACCTACTAACTACTTTCTGCAATCATCCTTGCATAACTGGGAACTTTAAGAAACACCTCTTTGACGTAGTATTTTCTCAATTATTTGCTTTAGGTGGGAGTAAAAGTAACTTATACAATGATATATTAATTATTTAATTAAATGATTAATTATTGTCGATGAAAACAAGCATTTCCATCGTGGTCCTATCATACAAATATTATATACAGTAACTACAACGTACGTACACACAGATGTAAAAATTATAACTGAAGTAAATGCAGAATTGAACATTTTGTAATGAGCAAGATAAATAACATTAAAGAACTGAGCACGGTGCTGAAGCATTAAAAAATTGGTTACAAACACAAGATCATTAGCAACTTATTTATTCCATAAAGACGATTTTACTTATTCCTTAAGAAAATCTTATTTGACATAGTTTGATTGATGCTGGAGGGTCAATTCATATATAGTCGTAAGCAAAGCAATGTTTGATCAAATATCTGCACTGAATATGGGTTTTCAGATTAACTATGCACAGTGTCCCCTGAATTGATTTTGGACATGTGGAGAGAATGAGTGATGAGGTTGACAGGAAATATGTGTCAGAGTAAGGGAGGTAAGGGGTACAAGGAGAAGGGAGAGATCAAATTAAAGATGGAATTATGGATAAATAGGGTTTTGAGTGCTTGGAGGGTGTAAGTCAGGAAAGGGATAGAGTAAACTTGACTGATGTAGCATACATGGGGGAAAGCTGCAGTCAATGGATTGAACCAAAGCATGTGAACTGGCTTAGGAAAACCACATATAGGTTTGGTTGGGGTGATTGTGGAGAGGGTGCTGTGGTTTCAGTGTATAACACATGACAACTAAAGAATAGTTGTGAGTGAATTAAGCCATTTCTTCCTCTGCCCCTAGATATACCTTGCTAATGTGGGAAATGGCAAATATAATGATAATAGTTATATAGTTTCATACTCATTTCACACAAGACAGCAGCAGTTATCTAAGGTGGCTAAGTTTTAATTCCCAGATGAACTTACCAGGAAAGCAATAATAAAATTACAGGAGCTTCTTTCACAGAATTATAAGTAAGTAAATTTTTTGAGATATAATTTTTGATATCACAGTTTTAATAGCACATGACCAAGAAGCTCAAGATGTTATAAGGAAGTTGACAGAGAAAACATTAACCTAGTTAAACTAGACTGTGATGAGAAGGTGACCAAGACAATTCTACTGAGATACACTGTCGATATTACCATTTGTGTTAAAGAAACTGCCTCGGCACAGCAGGCAGAATGGGGACCATGGGTAAAGACAACAGCCCTAAGCAATGAGGTGATCTTGCACTGGCTGGTCCAGGTGGTGGTGAGAGTAAAGGTAGGACACTGGGCATTTTTCAAACACCGAATATATGTTACAAAGCTGATAGGGAGTTACTGGTGTCTGAAGTTAGACATGCGAGCCAAATGCACAGACAGGGAAAAGTATGGGGTTTGCTCCAAGCAACACCCAATCGGGTGCTGTATGAATAGGTGACCAATGGGGAGGTGGTGTAGGTTGTGGGTCTAAATTCCTTAGAGGATCAATCCCCATGGATTCAAAACTGTTCACTGAGGCCACAAAATGAGAGTTTAAAGAAAGCAAGATTATATGAGACAGCAGTTTATCCCTGCTCCACAGCCTTATATATTTTTTATCTATCAATATCACTGATGCCTGTTCCTACCTGGAACTTCCTCAAGGTAGTGGCCATGGCAATAGTCTCTCCATAACTCTTTTAAAAACTGAAGTACATGGAAGGCAGGGCTTCTATCACTCTGCTCTCGACCTTCTTAGTCTCCTACAACACATAGGAAGTACATGGGAAGTATTCTCTTCCCTATCCATAGGGATGTGAATGTGAGTGAATGAGGCAGTTGTCTGTCTGTTCCTGGTGTTACCTTACAACACAAGAAATGGCAGATGTATGAAATTCTTTTTCATATATAAGGTATGATGGTAGAGTAATTACACTGGTGTTGTAGGGGTGTGAGGAGGTTGGATTGAATAAGAAATGATTAGCTAAGAAAGAGATGTAGTAGTAAGAGGAGTACATAAGGGAGAGCTGAAGATGTCCAGAAATGGTATTGACATATGAAGAGGATAACTTAGAGGATATACATGTCAGATGTGGAGAGAACAAGGCAAAGGGGGAAACTAGGGAGGTGGTGGAAGGATGAAATGAAAGATGCTTTGCAGTTTTGGGGTCTGGACATACAGGAGGGTGTGAGGCATGCAAGGGTAAAAAAGCAAATTGGAGCAATGTGGTATACAGCAGATGATGTGCTGTCAGTGTGCTTAACAAGGGCATAAGAAGCTATCTGTCTTGAACAGTCTGTGAGGTCTGGTTGTTGAAAGAGGGCTCAGTTGCAGTGCATTAAACATGACACGTAGTGTAGGTATGAACAATTGAGACCATTTCTTTTCTGTTCCTGGTGCTTCCTTCCTTGAGTGACAAATGTCAAACTTGTATTCTGACAATAGGATGAACCATGGCATGTGAAGCATTTAGAGTAAATGATGGAAAGGTCTGTAGGGCCTGGATATGTATAGGGAGCTGTGCTTTCAGTACATTACAAATAACAGTTAAAGAATGGAGGTGAGCAGATGTGGCCTTTCTTCGTCTTTTCCTTACACTACCTTGCTAATGTGAGAAACGGTGATCAAGTACAAAAGAAACAAAGAAAACATTGAAAAAATCCAGGTGGTAACACTTTCTTTACAGTATATCAATACAATGTAAGCCCCAACAGCATCAATCATAGCAATTACACTCCTTGGCATTGATTCTATCATGTTCATGTAGACTTCTGGGTATCATAGAATCTCTCCCATACCTCATGTGCTGTTTGTTTAATTGCTTGCTGGTAACTAACATCTACTTTCCATTCCCTGCACAAATGCAGGTATACAGAGCAAAACTTAATGGGCAGGGTCACAGACTAAGTGCTAAATGGCATCCTATTGCATCTAATGAAATAAACAGAATTTATGCATTTCTTTGACAATCCGTCACTTTTCTTTATTATCCTTAATATCTCTTTACAATCTACAATTCACAGAAGTATATATATTCTGTTTTCTACCATTATTTCTGTATTCGCTGAGATAACTCAGATTCACAGTAACAGTACATTTTCTTGTATAATACTTTCTAAAATAATATTCTATATGAAATATTTTTCGTGTTGCTTTGTCTATATGTACATATTTCAGGACTGAACTAAAAAAATACATTTTTTGGAACATACTCTCAAAAGCTAAGGTAAGAGAAGGGGTTAAGCAAAACTTTTCATCTTTCAAGAAAAATAATTAAAATTAAAGGCATGAACAGTTTCATTCATATGCATTAACGATTCAGAATATTACATAACTGTTTCTTTACAAAACAAGAAATTCTTTTTCTTATCTCGTCTATACAAAAAATCAAGAACAAAACATACATACAAAACACTGATTAAGTAAAACAAATAAGGAACAGTGCTATCCAGCTCCCAGGGTAACAACAAAAACAACTAAACATGCAGTAATACTGTCAAATTGATGAAATCTAGAATTTTTGGGTAGCATATCTAAACCACTTCTTTGAAGCATAACATGAGGGAGTGACACACATCGGACAATTGAGGAGACACTGCCCTAAGCACCAATGACCAGTTTGTAAATGGAGCCTGACCAAATCTACCAGAAAAATATCTACAATTTTTCTAACCCCTTGTCTAAACAAAAAATTTAAGTACAATATACATATAAATGCAAAACACAAAATAACAGCAGAAGAAATTAATAAGGAACAATGCATCCATCTCCCAGTGCAGCAACAACAAAAACAACTAACCATGCATTTATACTTTCAAATTGATAAAATCTAGAATTTTTTGGTAGCATATCTAAACCACTTCTTTGAAGCATAACATGAGGGATTGACACACATTGGACAATTGTGGAGAAACTGTTCTGAGCATCGATGACCAGTTTGTAAATGGCGACTGACCACATCTACCAGCGCATCGATAAACAGCGGGTGATCATTTGGTGATGCACAACGACGTATACATTCGGCTCCAACCTGTCATGGGATACAGTTACAACATTACCTTCCAGCTTGAGTGAATATAAGCATTATCTTTCACTATGTACTTAAAAAAAAGAACTAACTGGGTCATTGCTGAGCTATTAAATTTTTTCATTTTGAACACACAAACTTCTGTGGAATGCTTCCACGAACAATTAATTCATTTAGTACCACAGGCTTCCAACATAACAAATTTAATACTTTCTGTTCTTTCATCTACCCACATCCATCCACAGCTGCACTTGTTGCTCATTTCATTTAGCCTTTATCCTCTCAATTAAAACAATAGCCTTCCAATCAACTCAGCCCAGGAGTTTCCCTTTGCTCTCTCTCACTTTCTCTGTTTCATTCACAAGATACCACTAATCACTGCTATCTACTGATATAATGTTCAAATGTACACCATACCTCTTTTCCAACATCATGTGCATACTCAATATCCATTTCATGAAGTGTCTCAATGTGGTCACTAGTGAAGGCTATGGGAACTAAGATGATGTTTTTTCTTCCACGTTGCACCAAACCTGCAAAATATAAGCATTATGAAAGGCTGGCTACAAATCTGTCTGTCACTATTTTCATCAATCAAATAAAAATTCTTAAAGAGGAAAAGCTTTATCATCTGGAATTTAACGAACAGAAAAGGTCTTGTCTCCAGCATTTCCAATGCCTCCCAAAACAAAAGAAAATAAATAGTAACTAGCATCCATAAGATTTTATCCAACTGAAATTGAAAGAATGCACAGGATAAAGACATGACATAAAGATATAATTAAAAAGACATCTGTACATACAACATTTAAATACGTAAAGCCATATCTAATAGATAAGAGGTTAGTGAAGAATGAATTGCAAGGAGAAAAGGTGCATTACAGCACCAATGAAATTAACAGTTTCCTACTTCAGCACACAGAGAAAAATTCCCAAAATTTTTGGTTGAATCAGAGTATGTCTGGTAAATTTGCACAGCCACTTAACATATATGAAGAATCAAGTTGACTCTACAACTCTTTTGAAAAATATATATCTTTATCAACCGTTTTCTTAGTTTCCAACACTCACCCTTGATAGCATCGTCTGTGGCAGGGGACAACCAAGGAAGTGGGCCCACTTTGCTCTGCCAGACCAAACGATATGGATTGGAAAAGCCTAATTCCTGCATCACCATCTGTACTGTTGCTCCCACCTCAGCTGAGTAGGGATCCCCACGATTAACTTGCTATGGGAATACATAACTTGGCTTTAAACAATCACTGTATTATATAATATATCACCATAATATGTAATATATCTCTGTAATAAGTAATATGGTCTTTCAGGCTATATTACAAAGATACTGCAAAAAATATGAAGTATTGAGTAAAATTTCATGCAATGCAATGACCACATAAACTGTACAGCTAAATAGTCTTAAAGGATGAGAAACTTAAATAAGTAGTCTGGCAGCAAGTAATTAGATCCTGCGAAACCTATATGCTACACACAGGACAAAATTCTATCTCTGACAAAGTAGAGAGAGAGAGAGAGAGAGAGAGAGAGAGAGAGAGAGAGAGAGAGAGAGAGAGAGAGAGAGAGAGAGAGAGAGAGAGAGAGAGAGAGAGAGAGAGAGAGTGTGTGTGTGTGTGTGTGTGTGTGTGTGTGTGTGTGTGTAGACCACTGATCAAGAACCATCTAGTCAGAGTATGCATGTATAATAAGAAACAGTCAGCCAAAGCACCTCATCAATTAGCCACTTTCAGTTTCTAATAAAGTAGTAACTGTAAGACAGAATACGCTATAACTTATCAAATACCTACTGTGAGTTGTTAATCCTTTAAAACTCGTTGTAATCAGTTACCCACTTCCAGATTCTAATAAACTAGGAACTGTAAGACACTGTCATGACACCAAATAACTACTCTGAGTTGTTAATGCTTTCAAACTTGTCATAAGTGCCCATCAATTAGTAAATGATGAACACCTAGAATGGGATGTCAAGTCCAAGCCAAGGAGGTGGAAGGAACATCTCAAAAATTACTGTGACTATGTAACATCTGTTTGATATACTGTAGTATGATAGTTTAAATCCAATGAGCTTAAATGATGATACAATCTATAAAGAAGGATTACACTCACTACCCATTTATGATCTTTAACTATATTCATATCCATAAGGACAACATCAACAGCACATTCCCTCTCAGTTAAGTGGCACACATCCCAAAGTCATGCCCTCTAGGCTAATTGAAAATATAGACTTTCACGCTACCAGCAAGCCTTTAATTTCACACATTGCACAGTAATTCAAATGAGAATACAGTCTCACTCTACACTACACTTATATAAAATGACATAATCAAACATGATAAAAAACAATTCTTCTGGTTTCATCTTAAATATCTCTAGCCTTAATCTATTCACTGGATCTACTCATCTCCACTGCAGTACAGTATGTAACAAATGCAATAGCTATAGGTAATTACATATAGGTAATCATAACTGCAGTTTACATTTACTCCTGGTACCTTCACCATCACATCTCCTTGACCAACCAATCACTATCATGCAAGCTACAAGAATAGACCATCTCAAGCCTCATATTCATGCATCTCTCCAAAGCCTTCTCCGCATCATATGCTGTATCCTCCTTCAATTTTCATTCTTTACTCTATTTTCCTAATTGTAAATACAAGTTACTCATCTCTACAATTATCTATTCTACCAATACTTGGTATCAATATCAAGTGCTAGAAAAACTAGTGTTTCTAATTCCAATAACTACGTTATCTAGTTCTGCCATTATCTATTTTGCCTGTCCTTGTTATCAGTATAAAGTACTTTTACTGTTTCACCTACTTTGAACAAGAAACTAGTGTTTCACATCTATGCATGAAAAATGTGACTATTGCACTCTGCATATAAATTTTTCTAAGTGATCAAATCTTAAGTGCACCTCTGGTTCTTCTCCCAAGCAAGATTCCTTTCATCTCCACATCCTATATTGTAATCCCAAATACCAACATTAACTTACAAATCCTTCTTTACCATTCATACTGTGACACTTTCACCATCTTCCTCACACAAACATCAAAATGACATACCATTTTATCAAACAGTTAACAGAACAGCATCTGTAAAAATACCTGAGGTGGTTACTTGCATTTTGTTCCACCATAGTTTAGCAATATACCACTATTACCAACCTCCCCATCACCTCAACTTGTGCCCCATACATAAAAAACATAATACAACAATAACATTACACAGCCTTAATGCACTACAATATTTTACTTGAAACCATTCAATCACAGTACTATTTACTTTAATATCACTATCCATTCCATTGTTAAAGCTCTTAACCCTTTTTGTGTTATGGATGTCAATCCATTGTTACACAGCAGGGTGCTTTAACCATCAACCTAAATGTAATTTCCTGCCACAAGTTGAATTTTGTGCATGCTGCAGGCTCGGTAGGCTGAAGTATGAATAACTAGAGCTGCTTAGCAGCCATAGTAACTTACTAACTCACCAGTGACCATGGTGAGTGATTGTGTACATTTTCTAAGGACTCAACTAAGTCATCCATGGTGCCATCCCTATCCTTTGCACCCACAACTGCACACACATCATAACATTCAACTGTCATCAAAAAATTTCTTAAAAGAAAATACTATTCTTACTGGTTTAAAACAAAAAACTGAACTGCAATAGAAGACATATAAAAAGAGAGATCTAAGACATACATAAGTAAAAACTGACCCTTAATGGTAAGGAATGAGCTGAGAAGAGAATATATACATCTTTCCTTTTCTCTTTAGGAAACTGGTCGAGCTCCTTCTTTATATTTTCTGCAAAGCATTTAGCAAGGAAAGGATTTGTGCACCAACGATCAATTACAGTCCAGTTCATCTTCGTCTCCAACTTCCTGCAAAATACGTCACCAAATGAAAAAACCTGGTAGTGGTGAAATATCAATGAAATCACGAAATAAAGCATACCTACAGTAAAAGTATTTGCTATTTAAGTAATATAAAAACAAAAAATATATAGTGTTCACCAGAAAACCTGAATTACTGCTTCATACCGACTTCATTAAGAATCACAGTTACAAGCACATATAGGAAGAATATCAAAAATGCCTAACTCTAAAACCCAAAATCCAATGGCCCAACACATTTAATGGCACAGCCAATTTGGAGTATGTTTCTAAAGTTAACCATTCTGTTCTGTATATGCAGCCATTACCTAGGACACCATTCATGCTTTCTGAAAGCATGGCAGAAAGGTTCCAGGTTTAATTAAGTACCTTTTTCATAAATTCTACCTATAAAATGACTTTCAAAATGCATCTGAGTGGAATTAATGGGTATAGTACCATCAACCAAATGCCCTTGTTCAGCCAAATGACAGAATGTCATACTTATATATGTTTGTGGATAATGCTAAGGTCGTGAGAAAAGTAAGAAATGATGAGGATCGCACTAACTTACAAAGGAACTTAATCTCCAGAACAAGTTTGATACATGGATGATGATATTCAACTTTAATAGATGAAAATTAATGAAGATGGGACACAGGGAGAGAAGGCCTTAACATGACTATGATCTCGGAGTTACAACATTCATGACTGCATCTGAAAGGGACTTGGGAGCCGAAACTGTACCTAACCTACCACCATAACTCTATGTCAACATAATTGTTAAGAAACCTAAATTTCTTTTACAATCCTTCTTAGTTAGCACAAATATGTGAGGGGTGTCTCAGTAATCTGACATAAATGAGAGGCAAAACTCAGGCAATAGATTTATGACTTTTGGGGTTTCTGTTACAGGTGTAGAGATGGGCAGTTGCCAGAGTGACAAGAGATTCTGAATGAACTAATCATTCTGAATTCATGAACAGAGGAACAGGATATAATACAAACAGTAAAAACTGAACATAACTCTAAAAAGTTTCTTTCATACCACATACAAATTTCTTTCTCATTCACATACCAACACTTAATCCCCTAATCTCACATTACATCTATTCAACTACACTTATATAAATGTGCTGGTTTGCTTAAAATAATTACATTATAAAAATAGAAACTGGATGGGAAAGCAATTTCTCACCTGCGAGCATAGAATTGGTGAATGGCATTCATGCTGGACCCAGTGGTGCTACAACTGTACTGTGGATATTGTGTAAAAGCGATGCAATTTTCAACACCATCTCTGTGGAATAGAGGCCCTTGGTTTTCAATCTACTATTCTTTTAGACAAAGTATACATATATCTAAATAATATACAAACAGCGTCAATACTATTTCACAGGCCTCAACTGAGACCTCAGTACTTAGGTTTAGAGCAATTATGGTAAGTGGTAGAAAACCATGCAAGACCATGGGACAATTTGTTTAACAATTTACATATAAACCAAGTCATGAAACTCTTATCTTACATTTTCTATACAAAATATAGTCTCCTGAAAGCAATACAACTAGGACTTCAGTTACAAGAAACTATTTGAGACTTGGAGATTAAATGTTAAAGAACGATCAATCATACAAATAAGCTTTCCATCACTGAGAAGTCTCAACTGTGAAATAGTGTGACTTCCAAGCAATCACCAGACAAGGTGATGTATATTTTCATCTACATGTGAATAATTCATGAAAGTAGTCCTGTAAATCAAAAACCAGTCACAAATGTCAACACCACTACTTCAAGCCTACCTACCTAACCAGAATCCTGATATAAATACCCTATGTCTAGAACTTAGTCAATACAAAGAGTTAGGGTGCATAGCAATGCATTCCTACAGATTACTTTTATGAAAAAAAAAAACATGAATTTTTCTTCTTTATCATATTTTCCTACCTGGCATGATTTACATTCAGCATTACTGATCATTAACCTGACCACATTTTGGCAAAATCTTGTCAATATTGAACAATTATCAAAACACACTTGTGAGGAAAGTCCTTTATAATACCTCATTCTTTTCTCAAACAGTAAAGCTGTGAAATTATCTTCTTTCTTTTGTCTTTCCCTTTTCCTAAAACCTCTCTACCTTTAGGAGAAAGATCTACAAACACATTAAGAGGTAATATCAACCTCATTCTTTTTCTCGCACTCTATTTTTCTTTCATCCACAATGGCCATGATTATGGTAGCTTTTGGCCTGTGGTGCATCTGTTACTATTGAAATTTTTGGGGCATCATGCAAAAGCACTCTAAAAGACATAAACTCTTCTTTCTTGCACTAATCTCTTCATACTATCCGCTTTCCTACTGCTGTTCTTAATGATTATCACCATCACACAGGTACTCACAATAAAGTTATCAGTTAATTCACTTCATTTTGTAATTTACCTAAATTGCAATTTATTAATCATTTAATAATGTTTTTGCATCCATCTATCCCTTCACTAGTTACAGATAATATGTTCAATCATAGTATAATGCATAAAGTACATACTCTTCCATCTGTTGAAGTGTGTCTTCAGTGAGAGGATGGGCATACCGAAAACCAACATAATGTTTATGTGGAGAGGAGTCAGGACAGAGATCATCTAAGCGTTCACATAGCATTTTTCCCTGAAAATATTGAACATATTGTTAAATGTATAGCATTAAATATTTCACAGGATATAGAGAATGGCATTTGTAAAGTTGAGGATTAAAATGGACTGTGAAGGCTCAGCAAGTATTTTGGGAGAAGTGTTAACATGACTGCATAACATATTTTCTTAAATACAATACGTCATAATCTGCCCGCTTGAGGTTACACTTCAAGGGAAGAGTCACCTTTGGCAAGGCTGTATCATCATCAGTTGATGAAAGGGAGTACAGTGCGGTCTCTTTAAATGACTTTTTGCTTCAAAATAGCCTATCTTGTCCCTACTACCAAGTGTTGAGCAGCCTTGAAGCTGCAGGAGACTCTGGATAAGGGGTTCCAGGGTTATAGCCCTAGGACCCCTTCAAGAGAGAGGTCTTAGGGTCAGACGATATTAATGTTAACAGAGGCTGAGAATATTGTATACCAGTTGTTGAAAACGTCTTGCTTTTAACATAGCATTCAATATCATAATCATAAAGTGTGTATATTTGTAATAGCTACCCTAAACAATGATATGTAAATCTGGTGCATGAATGCAAATAAAGTTGTAATTGTAAATAACATAAATTCATAATTTTCAAACTCTAATAATTATCACTGCCACAGCCATAAAAGAATCTTTTCACATACCACACAAAAAGTTTCTTCATGTGCCACCTTTGGTAAGAATACACTGGGTTGCCAACCCCTGCTATATACTCTTTTATGGTCTGCTAGGTGGATCATGCACAATCCATACATTTAAACTCTTAGAGTGTCATTCATCTCTACTCACCTGAATATCAGTCCATTTAAATATTGGAGATCCACCACCAATTTCATCATATTTTTGTTGGATATTTGGTGTTCTTCGTTTAGCAATCCATGGCCCCATATAACTGTGGGATGATTAATCAAATACTCAAACATCCTTTCCTCAAGTCTGCAAATACGGTATGTGACTTTATCTCCACTATATAAAGAAAACACAAAGAGTGTATTCTGTACATTTCAGGTAATGTAACAGAGCAATGTAATACCATGGTGGTCTGCTATTTATCCTACAATCAATAGCACCAAGGGCATACCCAGAGGGATGAAAGCAATGACAACTATCCCCCCTTGGAGCTATAAATCATACAATAAACCTAATAGTAATGATGATTTACTATGTTACTTCAGTTATTCTTACCCTTTTTGTCCATCAAAAGGAAAACTAGAGTATATGTCTGTCAACTGTTTCAGTTTTACACAGTACCCAGTGAAACAAACATGTCCACTTCACCACCTTGCTAAATCAGACATTTATATAATAATGAAATCTTTTGTCTGCAAAAACATAACTTATTTCATTAAACAAAATTTCCTTAATTACAGCTATCAGGTATGAGTTTTGTTCATCTGAGGCAGGGGTCATTTGGAAGGTTAGTCCCACAGCAATTTTCTTCAACAATAATGCCTAAAATATCTACCACATATTCCATCCAATTAACCCACAAATGAAAGAACACTCCTTAATTGTTGTACAGGTATTTGAAGTTTTTAAAAGGTGGAAAGAATGAAGATGTCCCCAGTATACAGTAAAAATAATGATATAACTTGGAGGCAAATAAGCTAAAAAAACAGCTGACATGATGATGTAAGACTGAGTTGCATTGAAAATAGCCAACAGACCACTACACAGATCACAACAGTATAAAAGCTAATGAACACAGATCATATAAATAAGGAAGAAGACTACAGCTTGTGAAAGAATGACTAATTTCATAATCATATTACTTACTGCTATTTATTGTTTCATATATCTAAAACAAACATGTTTCTACTCTTACTCCTGAAATGGCAGCTGAATTATATCACGATCTTTAAACAGTCGGAGTAAGAAATCATGAACTTCATCTAGAGTGCGTGGACCACCCATGTTGAGCATAAGTATACCAGTCTTAGGTGAGGCTGCAGTACTAGGTTTCTCAGAAACTTGTGCAGCTGCCAGTCCCAAAGAATTTGAGGAAGTGTTAAGGTGACACACACTTCCCTGCAAAGGGCGAACTGAAAAACAAAAATGGATTACACAAAATGTTATACTACAAGGAAGCAACCATCAGATGGCTATTGAATACAGTTTTCAGTCAACTGGACTGGTCCTAATACTCAAATGAAATTCTAAATCATTAAGTACTTTTTCTTAACATGTGAAGAGTATCTGTCAGTGTGATTCACGATGTGGTGTCTGCATCGGCATCTGATGCATTCATGCAAAAAGAATCTAAATTTCATGGCAATAATAGACCCGACTACCCCAAGGATCAACTCTGAATACAAATGGAAACTTCTACACTAAAACTTTCAAAAAAAATATTTTGACATGAATACAACTTTTAAGAAAATGTAGAGAGAATCCATTAAACCTATAATGAACACTTCATGTTGAAAATAAGCATGTTTTACCTTAAAAACAACAAGATTGTCCTAAGAGCAGAAAGACAGTACAAAACTGTAAAATAATACTATTTATGGCAGTATGTGACCACTGATGCCACATCTCAATATTCCCACAATGCAGCCAGCCAGCATGTTCCATAAAAGGCATCCTTGATGCTCACCCTAGCAAAACTGCCTGATTATGACACCCCTGTCAATCCCTCGATCTGGTGGTCTGCCAGACGGGGCAACATACATCCCATAGCCATGTGACACTTGCCCAATGTGTGGATAAGATTTTGTTAATGCCAAAGAAAATCATGGATAATAAAAACTTGATGTCACGGTTAGTAAAATGGCTTACATTATTCTACGCATGTATACTCAAAAACATGGTTGGCAAAATCATGGTAGGTAAGAGACCTCTGTACAGTATAATATTGTGTAAACCTACGACATTAAATATTTCAAAGATGAGGAAGGCCAAGATGATCAAGAAAATGTTGGCTTAACATAAGTGGTGAAACACATTGAAACCCACATCAAACCTCACCTAAAAGCCAATATCTATAACCAAAGAAGATTCAAAAGAAGAGCTTCCTACCAAAATTCTGCTACACAACTATGTACCTACGAAATATACCAGTAACACTGTTATCCTCTTCCTTCCACTACATAGTAAGAGTTGCTGGAAGTGACCGTGTGTGGTGGGAAAAAGTGAATATGTCAATTTGTCAGAGTACTCATGCATCAAAACTGGTGTTGGATACCAAGTAATATTGATCTACATTGCTAGCATACTGTTTAGTATATATCATAGCAGCCATGGAGCTTAATTTGGAGCATTATATCTAACTGCATGATATCAAATAAGGCAATAGTAATAATGGTTACATTCGAATTAAAATATGGCATTAATCAGTGTAAGGTAGGTGGTACTCTTGAGAAAAATCAACAGAAACTATGAAAATTTTACCTACTCCCCAACTTCACCACCACCACCACCACCACAGCAGGTGAGATGTGTAGCAGAAATGAAGCAACATTAAACTGGTCCATTTCTAAGGACTGCATGGAATGGTTGATTCTTGGGAAATGACTGTAGCATGATTGGCTGATTGGCCTGTCATCTTTTGTTGACATTCAATGAAAGTCAGGACAACATCTATGGGTATGACTGCTGTATTTCAACTAGTGTACTGAAAATTAAGATATATCTCGCTAGAAATGTTAGACATGGCTTTTATGAGTTCTTTTGTTTCTTTTTGAGTTTCACATAACTTTACACTTATTCACCCCAAATTTTTCCTTGTGCTCAAAACCAAGAAAAAAATGAGTGTCCCTAAGCATTACATTATTTTGTTCAGTGATGCAAATGTAGTGTTAAAAGGACACAATAACAGCTGTGGAATGCACTGTTTTTTGTACATATTCCCCATTTCCCTCACTAGCAAGGTAGTGCCAAGTACAGGTGAAGAAATGGCTTCTCACCCACATCCACTTGCAAGCTGTCATATATCATGTACTGAAACTAGAGTCTCCCATCTACAACAAGGTGTCAGAGACCTTTCCGTGGTTTTTCTCAACCACATCATATGCCCTGATTCAGCCAGCACGTCGACCCTTGTATACCAATGTTCCAGTGCTCCAGTTTTCATTACATTTGGGTCCAATCCTGTTGTGACATTAGTTTTATGGTAATAAAGTAGTCATTATTATAGGACTTAAGTTATCATATTTCATCAACAACCTTCTGTATCAATTTTACTTAGTGCCAGACGTCCATTGATATACTTTTCTTCCTCATGCATACGATAGGTCTGTGGTCCCCATACAGGTCATATTAGCAAAAAAAATTTTGTAGTACTTTATGATACTTGCTCACACCACCCGCGGGCACCGGTTTAAACTGTATTAATCAAGATCGAGATTATATATTAAGAAATATTAGTTTACACCAAGAACAGTAGAAACATGGAACAGCCTACCAGAGAAAGTAATAACCCCACCATCAATACTGGCCTCTGAACCAAGACTAGATCGTTTCTGGGAAAGCCAAGCACAGAAATATATCTACAACGAGATACGACTTACAACAGGACATGACTTAAAAAATCTACCTTTAGAAAAGGAGATGACAGAATAGGACTCCACAGGAGGCCTACAGTCAGAGGATCAATGACAAGAGATGTGATCATTGTATTTCTCGAAAAATAAGAGCCAAGAGGAGGAATTCCCTAGTTTGGCTTAGGATGAATGGAAGTTCAGCAAAAACCTTCCAGATCCACGTGAATTCTTACCAAACACCTCAAAATACATCGATTCTGAAACACTTTTGTAGTTCCTTGGCATAAACTCTCCATCAGCTACCGTAAACTACCCGCATTAGATAATGTCTCGTGAGTTTTACATGGCTTCTGCCATCAAAATACCCTTCCAAACTCCAACTTCAACGATTTTGGGAAAATAAAATCCCAATCGTGCTATCCGGGTCATTAACCACCTTGTAGAGCATTACACAAGTTTCCCTCACCCAACATATTATGTCTCTAAAGATAACAGTTTTAAAATGCAAACGTATCCATGTTCATAAACATTCTAATAACCATGCATTACATACAATAAACCCTTCAATATAAGGTAGAAACTTACTTAAAGACTTGGAAAATAGAGCTCGTCTCATTTTTGGATTTCCCGACGGAACAGTGGTTAAAGGAAGACCCTGTTATTATTGTTATGCCACCTCATTCTCCTGGCGAACAATCCCGTTACCGAGCAATCACGCTATCGAATAATAAAGCCAGCGACCATGCGCGGTAACGAGCAAATAAGTCAAGGAGTACTAAACATATGCCATACATTTTTGTGACAGTTTTTATGGATAAGCTGTAAACGTATGAATGAATGGTGGTTTTGTATGTAAAACAGGTTAGAATTCAGTAAGCATGTTTCACAGTCCCCTTTGAATGATCTGCCCAATATTTTGCCGCTTGAAACTGCTTTAATAATATGGTGTAAAAGAACGTGTAATATTGAAATATGAAGATTATTGTGGTGTGGATTCACCATTAATGGTGAAATACAAAAAAATGGTATACAATTTACTACATGAATTAGGAATTATACCCACTTGCAGTTTTATATTTGCAAATAGTCTTGTGCGCCACATTTATCTCTACTTTCCGGTAAATGCGTTCCTTACAATAATGGCTGCTGATGTTGTGGAACGCTGGCTAGATACATTTACTTCGTACACCAACATTAGGAAACATCTGCTTTGTTTCCGTGTTTCAATGTATATATTTTGATCGTTTTATGGGAACCTTTACGTTAAGAATAGATTAAAACTAAGTCAATTAACATCTACAAAAAATAACAAATATCATATATGGCTTTATTTTAATAAGTAGGCTATTTTAGATTATTTTAATATCTACTGCGTAGCTTTGATATAATAGCCACGTATGTTTACACAACCAAAGTTCCCATGACGCAACACCGGAACCCAATATGCAAAAAAAAAAAAAAATGAAACAAGTTTCCAAGTGCATTTTCGTGTAATGATTACATTGTCAGGGGAGATACAAGAACGAGAGAGAAGGCGTAGAACAATCAGTTGAAATACAAGGAATAGACATGACTACGACATCATTGGTTAACAAGCGTTACCGAATGGTTTCATTGACACACTACACATAAACATGTAAACACTTCTTCCCTAAATATCTTCACTTCCTCATCAACTGTTTTGTTTCATTTACTTTCACGTTGTGCCACTCCTCACCAAATCTCTTATGATATATCTGCAGACAAGCCTCTTTACCAATCTCACTCATTTCCACCTACTTCCCCCACCCCCTCATGTCACATTTGTTAGCCTCCAAGAAAGGATGACATCCCATCTCAGCACTCTTATCCAACAACCTTTTCTTTGTATACCTGCCAATTACTTTAGAATTTTACAACACCAATTGACCCCAGACCCATTCACACATGTACAAGGTGAATATATAGTCATCATCCCTGGTGATAAGGGAGAAAGACTTCCCATGCATATTTTTCATGTAGTAGGTGACTACAAGGAGGAGCAGCAGAGGACTAGAAATACTTTACTCTTGTATTATCATTTTCTGAGACTAATAGAACATGAGGATGAACAAATCAGTGTTTTCCTTAATGACTCAATTTCCTGATGCTCCCATGTTCAGGTTGAGGAAGGTATGCTTCTATATATATGCTTTTACATGTAAATATGTGTGTGTGTGTTTTGGTTGAGGTGATGTGCAAAGGGAGAGGGTCAGGGAGAATGGTTTGGTAAACAGAAAAGGTAGTGAAAGCTTTGAGGAAGATGAAAGCCGGCAAGGCGGCAGGTTTGGATGGTATTGCAGTGGAATTTAAAAAAAAAGGGGGTGATGTGTTGTTGACTGGATGGTGAGGATATTCAATGTATGTATGGCTCATGGTGAAGTGCCTGAGAATTGGCAGAATGCATGCATAGTGCCATTGTACAAAGGCAAACGGGATAAAGGTGAGTGTTCACATTACAGAGGTATGAGTTTGTTGAGTATTTCTGGGAAATTAGATGGGTGGGTGTTGATAGATAGAATTGTGCAGAGGAGGGTGGATATGTTGGAAATGAGATGTTTGAGACAGTATGTGGTGTGAGGTGGTTTGATCGAGTAAGTAATGAAAGGGTAAGAGAGATGTGTGGAAATAAAAAGAGCGTGGTTGAGAGAGCAGAAGAAGGTGTTTTGAAATGGTTTGGTCACATGGAGAGAATGAGTGAGGAAAGATTGACCAAGAGGATATATGTGTCGGAGGTGGAGGGAACGAGGAGAAGAGGGAGACCAAATTGGAGGTGGAGAGATGGAGTGAAAAAGATTTTGTGTGATCGGGGCCTGAACATGCAGGAGGGTGAAAGGAGGGCAAAGAATAGAGTGAATTGGAGCGATGTGGTATACCGGGGTTGACGTGCTGTCAGTGGATTGAATCAAGGCATGTGTATGGGGGTGGGTTGGGCCATTTCTTTCGTCTGTTTCCTTGCACTACCTCGCAAACGCGGGAGACCGTAAAAAAAAAAATATATATATATATATATATATATATATATATATATACATACACATGTGTGAACGAATGGGGCCTTTGTTGTCTTTTCCTAGCGCTACCTCGCACACATGAGAGGGGAGGGCGATGGTATTCCATGTGTGGCGAGGTGGCGATGGGAATGAATAAAGGCAGACTGTGAATTGTGTGCATGGGTATATATGTATGTGTCTGTGTGTGTATATATATGTGTACATTGAGATGTATAGGTATGTATATTTGCGTGTGTGGACGTGTATGTATATACATGTGTATTGGGGTGGGTTGGGCCATTTCTTTCGTCTGTTTTCTTGCGCTACCTCGCAAACGCGGGAGACAGCGACAAAGCAAAATAAAAAAAAAATAAAATATACGTTGAAATGTATAGGTATATATATGTGCATGTGTGGACATGTATGTATATACATGTGTACGTGGGAGGGTTGGACCATTCTTTCGTCTGTTTCCTTGCACTATCTTGCTAACGCAGGAGACAGTGACAGAGTATAATAAGAAATTAATATATTTCCCTACTTCAATCAGCAGTAATATTGTTTTATATATTCATTAAAGCTGTTGCCTATTAACTTTTTGTTCATCCTTAACCAATAATTTTGTTCCTTTCTTCGTTTCTTATTTCCAGAAGTTAATAAGGTTTGGTATTGAAAAACACACTATATGAAAAACTTTACTAAAAATTATACATATCTGTACAGAAATTGTCTGTGGTAGGGGGAAAGTAGGAACAAAAATGTAAAATCTATCCTTATGATGAATTCAGTCATGTACAATTCATCTCCAAAGAAATATTACAAAACTCCAGTTTTTACTTTTCCAAGGGAAGGAACAGAGAAGGGGCCATGTGAGGATTTTCCCTCTTAGTCTTAGTTCTCTGTTCTAAACGCTACCTCGCTAATGTGGGAAATGGTGAATATGCAGTGAAAAGTTTTTATCGAGGATGTAAGGCATGTGTACGTGTCGGAAGAGAGGAAAGTGATTGGTTCTCAGTGAATGTAGGTTTGCGGCAGGGGTGTGTGATGTCTCCATTGTTGTTTAATTTGTTTATGGATGGGGTTGTTAGGGAGGTAAATGCAAGAGTTTTGGAAAGAGGGGCAAGTATGAAGTCTGTTGGGGATGAGAGAGCTTGGGAAGTGAGTCAGTTGTTGTTCGCTGATGATACAGCGCTGGTGGCTGATTCATGTGAGAAACTGCAGAAGCTGGTGACTGAGTTTGGTAAAGTGTGTGGAAGAAGAAAGTTAAGAGTAAATGTGAATAAGAGCAAGGTTATTAGGTACAGTAGGGTTGAGGGTCAAGTCAATTGGGAGGTGAGTTTGAATGGAGAAAAACTGGAGGAAGTGAAGTGTTTTAGATATCTGGGAGTGGATCTGGCAGCGGATGGAACCATGGAAGCGGAAGTGGATCATAGGGTGGGGGAGGGGGCGAAAATTCTGGGGGCCTTGAAGAATGTGTGGAAGTCGAGAACATTATCTCGGAAAGCAAAAATGGGTATGTTTGAAGGAATAGTGGTTCCAACAATGTTGTATGGTTGCGAGGCGTGGGCTATGGATAGAGTTGTGCGCAGGAGGATGGATGTGCTGGAAATGAGATGTTTGAGGACAATGTGTGGTGTGAGGTGGTTTGATCGAGTGAGTAACGTAAGGGTAAGAGAGATGTGTGGAAATAAAAAGAGCGTGGTTGAGAGAGCAGAAGAGGGTGTTTTGAAGTGGTTTGGGCACATGGAGAGAATGAGTGAGGAAAGATTGACCAAGAGGATATATGTGTCGGAGGTGGAGGGAACGAGGAGAAGAGGGAGACCAAATTGGAGGTGGAAAGATGGAGTGAAAAAGATTTTGTGTGATCGGGGCCTGAACATGCAGGAGGGTGAAAGGAGGGCAAGGAATAGAGTGAATTGGAGCGATGTGGTATACCGGGGTTGACGTGCTGTCAGTGGATTGAATCAAGGCATGTGGAGCGTCTGGGGTAAACCATGGAAAGCTGTGTAGGTATGTATATTTGCGTGTGTGGACGTATGTATATACATGTGTATGGGGGGGGGGGTGAGGATATTCCCTCATAGGCCCAGTCCTCTGTTCTTAATGCTACCTCGCTAATGCGGGAAATGGCGAATAGTATGAAAGAAAAGAAAGATATATATATATATATATATATATATATATATATATATATATATATATATATATACCCAGGGGATAGGGAAGAAAGAATACAAGTGCCTCTCAATTTATGCATACCTAATTTACATAATTTTTAGAGCATTAGAAAGAAGTAGTCATTTGGAACATTAGGTAGGAGCCTCAGCAATCATGGCGCTAAACTTGCCCTCTGCCAGTGGCCTGTTTAGGGTGAGGCACTAAAGGCTAAGAAGTGGCACTAGAGTTCTTTAGTTATGGAGGCCCAGTTGCTGTGGTCACCCCTCTGAGGAGTTCCAGTTGGAACAGGTGTCAGAGATATACATAGATGGACCATTTTTTGGAACAACATGCATGGTCCATTTACACCTCTTTAATTTATTTATTTATATTTGGAATAACACATGACATGGATACATTCTATAGACACTGCATGCTACAGTATAGAGTATATGCATGTGTTTTGCCCTTTGCATCATGCCACCAAAGCACCTTTTAGGTACTCCAGGTACTGGTAGTACAAAGAAGCACAAGGCCATCATCAGTAAAACTGAGATGGAGATGCTCAAATATTACGAGAGGTGAATGAACAGCTGATAATAAGCATGCCCTTCAACTTACTGAATCTAGGTAGTTACAGTCTAAAGATAATGTAGGTATTGCGCCGAAGCTATAATACAGATGTACTTAGGTAGAACAATGTTTCCCTTAAAGGAACACTTCTTTCCTGGCTATGGGCCTGTTATATTCCTCAAGTACAGTTCTTGCTAGTAATTCACATAAGTAATGTTTCAACACCGCAGTAAAATTATTGGCAAGCTTTTGAAGAAAAAGTGTAAGCTATGCTTTGTCAACACCATTTTAACCACTTCATTTGCCACATTGTTCATACATTATGGTACATTCTGTGTCATAACTCACCATAGCCTGGACTGAATAATTTGCATGTCAGGTTCAGTACCATGTTCCTCAGGTACCAGTGGGTCAGGCTCGAAAACCTGTTCCTTTTATATTTTTTTTTTGTATATCTTCATGTAATGAACTTTTGTTATTCCTTCTGAAGAAGTCTTAGAAAATGGATAAACAATGTTAACATACATGTTAAACTCGCAAATCAATCTCACAATCTCAGTTGGTGGAGTGGTATGCACCCTCGCTTCCTGCTAAGGAGTAGTACTTCCCCCAAGGAACAAAAATACATAATCTCTGTCTGTCACATTATTTGTTTTACAAGCTTTTCGATTTTTTGTGACCATTCTCAAGAATATAATTATCGCGTAAATGGAGAGGTCCCTGTACTGTCCATGTCTTCTTTGCACATTGTAGAGGATGACTAATATGTATATTTACAAATGTTATCTTTCTGCTGTTGCTACTCACTGAGGGGAATGATGTATTAAAGATACTGAGAGATAAAGATAAATAAACAGTATTTTCCCTTAAAAAATAGGAAAAAAGAGAATCCTAAATAACAATGAAATCTCACAATACACCTAGTGAGCTCTTCAAGTCTTCAATGAGAACCTTTGTCGTCTTGGCATACTCTCTGAAAGTACACAAAAATATGTCATATTTCACTGAAAAAATAATACTCCGAATGAAGCAAAACAAATAAGAGGTAGGAAAAATTCCTACGCCATCAAAATGATGGAAAAAATAATGACAGTTATGATGAAACACCACTTATCTTTCTTTTCTTTCATACTATTCACCATTTCCCATGTTAGTTAAGTAGATCATATTTTTATGTTAACTGAATTAGATGAGACTGGTAGAATGGTAGGTGACACCTTGGTGTATGTTGGAGGAAGATGAAAATAAATGCTAGAAACAGCATGTTTTGAGAGAGAGAGAATGCTGTATTTGTACTAAATGAGGATATAATACAGATTATTACATTCAGGCAGATGTAATTTACCAGAATGGATGGTTGCAGGAAAGCTGAAAGTGTCAGAAATTGTACGAGGAAGAAACAGTACTTAAAGATGCATTGAGAGCTTAAGAGAATAGGGAGGATTAAAATGTAGTGTGTGCAAGGTCCCAACTTTGTAAATGCCACATACAAATCTTGTTTCCCTATGTATTTCTCACACATTCTTTAAAGCAAGCACCTGATCCTCTACCACTCCTGAAACCACACTATTCCTCCCTAACCTGATGATCTATACATGTCTTCACCCTCTAAATCACCACTCTCCCATACAAGTTATTACTCACATGCCTTGATTCAATCCACTGACAGCACGTCAACCCCGGTATACCACCTCGCTCCAATTCACTCTATTCCTTGCCTTCCTTTCACCCTCCTGCATGTTCAGGCCCCGATCACACAAAATCTTTTTTACTCCATCTTTCCACCTCCAATTTGGTCTCCCTCTTCTCCTTGTTCCCTCCACCTCCGACACATATATCCTCTTGGTCAATCTTTCCTCACTCATCCTCTCCATGTGCCCAAACCACTTCAAAACACCCTCTTCTGCTCTCTCAACCACGCTCTTTTTATTTCCACACATCTCTCTTACCCTTACGTTACTCACTCGATCAAACCACCTCACACCACACACTGTCCTCAAACATCTCATTTCCAGCACATCCATCCTCCTGCACACAACTCTATCCATAGCCCACGCCTCGCAACCATACAACATTGTTGGAACCACTATTCCTTCAAACATACCCATTTTTGCTTTCCGAGACAATGTTCTCGACTTCCACACATTCTTCAAGGCCCCCAGAATTTTCGCCCCCTCCCCCACCCTATGATCCACTTCCGCTTCCATGGTTCCATCCGCTGCCAGATCCACTCCCAGATATCTAAAACATTTCACTTCCTCCAGTTTTTCTCCATTCAAACTCACCTCCCAATTGACTTGACCCTCAACCCTACTGTACCTAATAACCTTGCTCTTATTCACATTTACTCTTAACTTTCTTCTTCCACACACTTTACCAAACTCAGTCACCAGCTTCTGCAGTTTCTCACATGAATCAGCCACCAGCGCTGTATCATCAGCGAACAACAACTGACTCACTTCCCAAGCTCTCTCATCCCCAACAGACTTCATACTTGCCCCTCTTTCCAAAACTCTTGCATTTACCTCCCTAACAACCCCATCCATAAACAAATTAAACAACAATGGAGACATCACACACCCCTGCCGCAAACCTACATTCACTGAGAACCAATCACTTTCCTCTCTTCCTACACGTACACATGCCTTACATCCTCGATAAAAACTTTTCACTGCTTCTAACAACTTTCCTCCCACACCATATATTCTTAATACCTTCCACAGAGCATCTCTATCAACTCTATCATATGCCTTCTCCAGATCCATAAATGCTACATACAAATCCATTTGCTTTTCTAAGTATTTCTCACATACATTCCAAATTATTCACTCTTTCGTACTTGATCACTGTTTCCTGCATTGGCAAAGTAATGCCAGGAACAGACAAAGAAAGGCCACATCCACTCTAGTTCTCATGTATAATGCACCAAAACCACAGCTCCCTATCCATAACTAGGCCCCACAATGTCCCTTATTTTTGGTAAACAAAAAACTTAAATACTGTATATCTAAATGAAGATTTGATTACACTACATATCTAGTTTAGCAAAATGATACAATTACTTACTCATAAAATCCAAAGACAAAACTGCTTTCACCCTCTTCTGTATCTGAGCTCACAGGAATGATGATTGAGGACAAAATGCTGTCAGCAGCTACCACTACTTGCTTTAAACTGTATCGCGAAATCTTTTCACTGTCATTTACAAGGATAGTTAGCAAGTATGACACAGCAAGCAGAGATGTGATATCCTGTGAAAAAGATATGGTTAACCGAAAACTGCTAGTTGATAATTCATAAGCATCTGCCAACAATTATACATTAAATCTTTTCCTAGACCTGCAATTCTTTTCTTTTCAACTAAAGAACAACGGTGCATGTACAAAATTGCCTAAACATTCTGGTTACTACCAGTTTATGCATATATTCCTAAGCTGAAGACCTAACAATAGTGATAAAACTACACCTGAAGATTTCTGGGTGTTGGTCTGGCTATCATATCAGTGCAACATTTATCTTAAAGTTCATACAGTATACTTCTGACATGGAGATTTTTTTTTTTCAGGGGAAAACTGGATATTGCTAGCTCACCATATCCAGCAAGCTACTTGGAAACCAATCATGACTAATGAAAAGCTCAACAGTACTTACATGGACTGCAGTTGTTACGAAATGGGCAAGAGAATTCATGAGTGCTGTGGCGAGTTTTGCATTACTTTGACATGCACCAACCATTAGAGATGTGCAACCACCAAGTTCTATAATCTTGGTCACCTCTGTGTCAACACCCTTGCTCTGGCAGAAGAGTAAAACAAAGGTTAGAGAAAGGGTGCATGGAATTCAAGTGTTGCTAATACCAATTACCAATACAGGGAGGTACACAACTATATATGGTATGGATATGGAGAAAATATGAACTGGAAAGAACATCATTCTTCTGTTCTTGGTAAAAGAGAATATCAGATGTCTGCATAAGACACAGAAAAGGCTAACTATAGCATAACATGATTAAAGCTTAGGAAAAACTAGCTCTTGCAAGAAACCAGACCATAAAATACATAAAATTTCGTCTGTTTCCTTGTGCTACCTTGGTAAGACAGGAGACAGCGACAAAGCATAATAAATATACATCAATGAAGATCTATTTAACCTGAGCATAAGTATGTCTATTCACTACAGTTCAGATCAGGACCTGAAAGCACTATCACCCACAAACTAAAAGGCCATGAATGCATTTGATATTATTGTGACAGTTTTTCACTGGGGAACCATTTGAGATCAGCAAGTGGTATGCTTCTCTTGTATGCTATGTTCACCTATATCATTAGTGCAATATAGGGAATACAAATCAGCATGTCAAACTATCATGTTTGTGTCAATCTATGCACAATCTTGTCAAAATATTTTTGGTACAAGCTGAGCATATGTAATCCAAAATGATCCAAAATCCAAAACTTTTTGAGTGGTGACATGATGTTACAAGTGGAAAATTTCACACCTAAACACATTATTTTTTCAATTGTATTAATGGTATTCGATGTTTTACTGTGAGGTACTTATGTGTAAATATGTGTAAGAAAATCATTGCTTATCAGAACCTATAAATTCAAAGTCAGGAATGAAGGTGAAGCCAAACAACCACAGATTGTCCACATTTGGTGGCTGAGGTTGTGACACCTTAGCTTTCTGATGGTTCACTGTTACACAAACTTTGTTTCATGTGCAAAAGTATTAAAAATATTGTGTAAATTACCTTCAGGCTATGTGTATGTGAAACATAAATGGATTTTGCGTTTAGACTTGGGTCCCATCCCCAAGATCTCATTTTTTTTCATACATTCGCCATTTCCCACATTAGTGAGGCTGTGCCAAGAACAGTACTGAACCTTAGAAGGCATATCCTCACTTGGCCCCCTTCTCTGTTCCTTTTTTTTTTTTGGAAAAAAAAAAAAAAAAAAAAAGGAATACGTGGAAAGTATTTTGTCCCCATCCCCTATTCTCATTACATATATGCAAATATCCCAAAATCCAAAACGCTTCTGATCCCAGGCATTTTGGATAAGGGATAATCAACCTGTAATTATGAAAGAAAAAGTTCCCTATTTTATGGTACAGTTAGTAAATATAGTTTATAACTAGTCATTCAAAATAACATGGTTGAATGTATTTCAGCAATTAGGGAACATTCATATGTTGTGGAAAATTGGTAAAAGAAAAAGTTGCTTAAGGCATCTCCAGGATTATCTGAAATTCCTACCTTGATTCATTTCATTATTGACAATGTCAAATGTAAATTGAATTATCTTTGGCTTCAACTTTTGGAATCCTTCAAGTCTTTTTATAAAAAAGAGGGAGGAGTAGACAGAATTCCATAATTTTTAAAGCCTGCTGCCACTATTTAGTATGACTGTTATGATCAAGACTCTTGCAACAGTGAGCTGTTGACAGCAAAAGAGTATTCTTACCTTATCCACAATCCAACAGACATGTTCTACAACAGTAGCTGCCACATGGACCATTACCTCATTTTGGTACCTTCGGAAATTCTGGCCTAGGCTGGATAGCACCATAACCAAAGTGTCCTTTAAGTCAACTGCATTCTGTCAGCAAAATAAGTCCATATGAATACTCTTTAGTCCACAAATCTCTCAACAAATTATCTGAATATCCAATTCTTACATATGAACCCCTGTGTAATCATTTATTTCACTATTTTTTGCTAACGTATATCGTATATCTATGTAATAAACCATTTGTACTGTACAAGAAGGGAGTCTTACATTTCTTACTTTCATGCAAATTCTTAAATTCCTGTATGACATCTACATTAAACTTGTCTTAATTCACTTTCTTCCATTCATCTGCCACTTTTCATACTATAAACAGACTTCCCATATTTCTTGACAATTTTCTAGCTTCATTTCATGTCACATACTCTGGTTGTTGTGTCCCAGTATCTCTCAAAAAGTGTTCTATCTATCTATCTATCCATCCACATCTCTGAAGCCTGTTCTCTCTGTCCTTATATGCCTCCCTCACATACACCTTTCTATGCATTCTTCCACTATTTCTCTCCTTCCAGTATTCCTCCACCCTATTTGCCCATGTCAGATGTGGTCTGCCACTCACATCAACCCCTTTAATTGTACTATCATACACTCTCCTTGTAAACTCCCAGTCTTGCATTCTTTGCACATGCCCAAAACTCCTCAAAGTATTAAGTTTTACCCGTTCTACCACTCCAAGTTCACTCCCTTTGCATTCCCTGCCATACCACATCTCTCATACACCCTTTCATTTCTTTCTTCATTCTAAGTTGTCACATCACATGCTCTTCTCAAATACCTCACTTCCACAGCCTGGAGTCTTGACCTCTGTGGTTCATTTCAAGTCCATGTTTAGGCTGCATAGGTCAGGGTTGGGAGGACTATGCTGTCCCTTAATCCTCTCATTTCCATCTTTACATTTCTACCTTTCATTATTCTATTATGGGACCCAATGACTCTTCTACCCTGAACTGCTATCTCTCTCTTATCTCTTCTTCCATATCACCACACTTACCCAAGACAGCTTTAGATACTTAAATTCTCTCACTTCTATCACACTTACCCAAGACAACTCCTACATACTTAAATTCTCTCACTTATTTCAAACTTTTCCCCCATATCCACACCACAATTTAGTTCACTTTCTTCTTTCACTCTATACTGTTTTACAAAATCTATACTTTCACTCTGTTTCCTTTCAAGCATCATTACTTTACTTTCACATGCATTTACCTTCAATTGCCTACCCTTACACACATCAAAAAACACACTTACAACCTTCTGCCTTCACTCTCAGCAAACAACACACTATCATCTGCAAACAGGCTTGCCACTAGCCAACATATCTCACTGCCACACTCCATCTTTGCACCCCTTTTCCCTAGTTTTGCTTTCATCTGTCTTATCACTCCATCAATACAAATATTAAAAAGTCAAGGTGACATCACACAGCCCTGCCTCACACTTACATGTATCCAAAAACTTTTGCACAGCTCTCCATCTACTCTTACACATGCTCCTCTACAGAATGCTTTCACACCATCCAACAGTTGTCCCCCATATACCATATATTCTTAACACTTCCCAAAAAGCATTCCACTCGACTCTGTCATAAGCTTTCTCAAAATTCATAAAGCTGCATACAACTTATTACCTTTCACTAAATAATTTTCCAGGGTCATCTTTGCTACAAAAATTTGATCTACACATCTACCTTTCCTAAAACCCACTTGCTCTTCACTTATTCTGCATTCAATCACTTACATCACTCTGTCAATTAATATTCTTGCACCCACTTTTCCTGGTATATTTAGACTCATTTCCCCATAACTGTTATCATACATCCTTAGCACCTTTTCCTTTGAATAAAGGAATGATAACAGCTTTCACACAATCCTCAGGCACAAAATTCTGTTTCCATGCTAAATTACATATAAGATGCATCCTTTCTGTCACACATTCTCCTCCATACATCAGCATTTCAGCTGTAATTTCATTCACTCCAGGTGCCTTTCCTACCTTCAGCCTCATTATTGCTCATTTTACCTTGCTCCTTCCTAGAGGCCTTTGCACTTGTATCCTCTTCCTTCCATCCTCCATATCCATGCATTTAACAACTGCTGCCTCCCCTTCTCCCACATTCATCAGTTCTTCAAAATACTCTTTCCATCTTCCTTTTACTTCCTCCTTTGATTCAGCAACTCCTCTTCCATACTTCTCACTCTTACATCTACTTCTTTCCTTTCTCATCCCCTTCCAGTTTAGTTTCTTATTATCCTGAAACTTTCCACTTAATTCCAAAATCTTCTCTAGTCTCTTTGCTTTCCTCTATCAGCTTCTTAACATTTGACATTTAAAAACTGCAAGGCTGTAAACAGGTTATCCCTCATATAGGTAATTTCTTCTCCATAGAAAAAAAGATATCCATTTGTTTTCCAATTATCTTTTCCAGAACCTCACAGACCACACCCATCAATGATACCAGCATGTAGTTCAGTGCCTCTTCCTAGTCCCCTTTCTTTCACAGGCACAATTTTTCCCCTTTTCCACTCCCATGGCACTTTGCCTCTCCAGTGATATCTTGAACAGTATTTCTACAGGTTTGTCTATTGCATCTAGAGACACCTTCAGCTTAAATGGTGATATTCATCTGGAGCATGAGCCTTGTACGAGTTAAAACCTTATTGTATCCTGTGGATGTCTTTTCTAGATATTTCAGTGTTTTCTAAAACTTCCTTCCTAACCCACCTCACAACTATTGAAGTTAATGTATCTTCCACAATGAAGATAATTCTGAACTTGTTATTCAGTTCCTCATAAATCCTTACATCACCCAACAGTTTTTCACTCGAAAGTGCCTTAACTTGATTAAAAGCTTTTTAAATAATGTATTCCTAAAGAATGTATGGAACATTCCGGATTTTCTCCAGCTTTGTGCAGACTATTCTTTTCAAGTTTTTTTTATTCCTACTTCCTTATCCTGTTGTAACTCATTCCCTACTCTCTCATACCTCAAAAATGCTGGCTGGCTGGAGTCATGATCACATCACTTTCACTGCTTATATCTACTATCCTTGGCTTTATGGCATCTTTTTACACCATTCATACCTCTTTCCTAATTTTCCATGTGTAATTGAGGCTAGAGGTATCCCTTCATTTTAAATTTCACAGAAACACTCACCACAATGATTCCTGGTTGCACAAAGCAGTACAGCTTTGGAATCTATTTATGAAATAACTACATCACAACTATGCTTCTCTCGTATATAGAGATTGCATTCACAAAAAGACATACACAGACATGACACATATCCATTAATTCTCTCGGTCAGGTATTGTGACAAGGCTTTATTAGTGTGCCAATGATGAACTAATTGACTGTCCTCGTAAAACTGCATATGCAACGGAATTATGGTGAAACAAATTGTGGTTAGGTTTCGGCACAAACACCACTTATGGAATATCAGAGTACTCTATTTACAGGAAAAGATATAGAGATTTAACTTAATGGTTTCATAGAAGTAATACTTGGAAATGACATTATATGCTGCATATTTTTTTTTTTTGTGTTCCTTTAGAACTCACGAAAAATGGCCAATTTCAGTTTTCGAAAAGAAATCCACTCATTCACCCATTAATTAGTTTCAACAAATCTCATTAAAACAAAACCTTTTACATGTAATCAAGACCCCACACTACTGTAGTTAGGAACCCATACTGATGGTGAAGTTATGACCACACACTAATGTTGTAGTAATGACCCCACAATAATGCTGCAATTAAGACCCAGTGTTAAAGTTGTAGTTATATATCACAAGAAAAGGTACACAGGTTTTGCTGTGTCCATATTTAAATCTCAAGCAGACTCCATTTATAGGCAATGCATCCTAATTAGAATCTAAAATACTGACCTTTGGTAAATCTTCATGGAGTCTAAAATACGCTAAGGTGGATGTCATGCATGAATTCATCACATCAACAGGAGTTCCATCTTCAGCAGCTTCATTTTCTTCATGATAAAGGTCATATGCCTCCAAAAACCTGTGTGCCTCCAATGCCAGCAAGAGACTCTTCTGCCAGAAACTTCCACTAACATCTAAAAATTTTGGAGTTTTGTTTTATCCAAGAAAGAAAACAAATGAGGGGTGTCTTTCTACAAGTGATGAAGGTCTGTAAAAGTGAAATGAATGTGGAAGGAAATGATTAAATTTATAAGTTGCTATTGCTTTTAAGTGGGGTAATTCAGATATGCTAGATTTCTGTGTGACAAAATAGGAGTTTGAAAGGAACATATTGAGAAGTAAATTATACTAAATGATACAGAAAGTTATAAGAAGTTTGGAAATTTTGACTAAAGATCAGTGACTTGAAAAGATTACAAATACTGTAATAAGGCCTCCTTAGCTCTATAACCACTATCATAAGAGCACTGGATCGACCAAAAGGTAATGTGTACACAATGACCCTGTGAAAAATTAGTAGATTGCTGGAATACCAAAGTTATAAGGAGAGTGACATGATATGTATCCGTTAGTAAGGAAAAAGAACGAAATGAAAAATGTGAAGAAATAAGTGACAGAGAATGGGAGGGATGTTTTCATTGGAAGCAATCCAACTGAACTCATGCTTATGGAAATTTCATGACTGCATCTAATTATATAATTCTGGAATGCACAGAATAGGGTGAATTGGAACGATGTGGCATTCTGGGGTTGATGTACTGTCAATGGACTGAACCAAGAACGTGAAGTGTCCAGAGTAAGCCATGGAAAGTTCTACAGGACCTGGTTGTGAATAGGGAGCTATAGTTATGGTGCATTAGACATGACAGCCAGAGAATGGATGTGAGTGTATGTGGCCTTTCTTTGTCTGCTCCTGGAACTACATCACTAACACAGAAAAAAGTGATCAAGTATGAATGAATAAAAATCTGGCAAAAAGAAAACTTTGATTACATATGATAGTTAAAGAGCTAGAATATTTCCAAAGGAACAAAATCATCATCATCCCTACATGAACCAGTCACTTGATCTTGTCACTTACATGTAACATAAGAGATAGTTCTATATTCATGTCTTTCACCAAATGCTGTGCCTTTCTTATTATATAAGATTATGCATGAAACAAGAGTGTTTATGAAGTTACAGTCTTCAGTATAAAGATACAAATCCTTCAATATCTTCCCTACACTTGCTAGCCAATATCCCTCACTAAATGTTCATGTGAATGGTGCAACATTCCCAAAAGTTTTCATGATATTTACCTACCACAAGTGCCATGTCTGTGTATGAAAGTATGGCATAAGAGCACAGTCTGAAAATATGTGTAATGAAAAGTCATCAGAAATTGTATGAAAGTATGGAATAAGAGCACAGTCTGAAAATATGCACAATGAAAAGAAAAGTCATCTGAAAGTCTTCCTCTTTGCTCAGAAGCTGTCATAACTCAAAAGCCCCTCTGCCCACTCACTTTTCACTGGATCAGAACAACACTAAGATAACTATATAACTTTCTGCGTTTCTTGTTCTTCAGAACATAAATCTAGCATTTCAGATTATTTTCTCACCCAATAGTGGAATTTCTGAACCATACCTGCTCTTGCTGTTTAAGAATGAATGTACCTATGACCTCAATCCCCTCTCCTGCTCCATGATTAACCTTTGCCACTATGGCTCCATCTGCTGTCATGTTCATTTTAAGGTACCTAGCACTCCAATCCCTCCAAGTTTTCCCCCTTTCAAATCCACAGTTAAACCATTGTGTTTCACCTCCTTACTGCAACTCATAAACAAAACAGCAAATGACTCAACTTCCAAGCAACCTCCATTGTATACCTACCTTTCACCCTATGCCCCTCACATTTACCTACTTCCCACCTTGTCCAAGAATAGATTATACAACCATGGCAACATCTCACATCCTTAAAGCTGATCCATCTTCATCTGTAACCAGTCATTCTCCTCTCTTTCTACCTGCAAAAGTCTTATTTGCCTAGTACTCCTCAGTGAATTTAGCAGCTTTCTTCACCACACCATATATTCTTAACTTCTTCAACCAGGTGTTGACCCTGTCATATGCTTTCTCCAGGTCCATATATATACCACATATAAGTCCCTTTCTTCATGTACAGCTGCCTCCACTTCTAACAAGGACAGTCAGCAGTGTCAATCCTCTCTCTTCGTGAGGTGTGAACCCAGGAGGTATTGACTCGCTATTTGAAGCTGTTGTTAGTGACCTGGGGATGACTGGGGCCAGCGTGTGAGGGGGGAGAAATGGATACAAGGTAAGGAGGGAAAAATGGAGAGTGGTGCAGGTGGAGTATGCTGATAGGTGACATGGACATGCAACGCAATTTCTAGGAAGCAAATTAAGAAATAAGTAGGACAAAGCAAAAATGTTGAGTGATTTTAATTGCAAATTAGGACATTATTTGCAGCCTGTGCTAAAGGTCTGAATCACTCCATATTAACACAAATACCCATACAGGCACACACACACACACACTCATAGGCTATGTCATTCCTTCCATCCACAGAAGTAAATGTCAACAACTCGAGGGTGACCTTTACACATGCTGGGTTTATCATTACAACCAGTGTAGTACATAAAGGATGCATTTGAATAATTATGAAATTATTCTGCTCTTAATATAATTACCCAGGAAGCTGTCAAACTTTCATACGTATAAAGAATATGAAAAAGGAGTATCATTCTGCAGCACATCAACTGTTTCATGTAATGTTTCCCATTTGCAAACTGTAACAAAAGTATGGTGTGCACAGTAGGATTTTGTGATGTCAGGGGAAGAGATGAGGTAAGTACCACACAGGTACAATGATATGTTGTGATGAGTAAGCAATCTGTTTTGGGAATGCAGTCATTATATTGTGCTGGTGGTTTGGTTTGGATAAAGAAATACCATGTTATTGCACCCTGTCCAATGTCTCGTGTAAAAATATAAATTGTGATCTTTGTTACCTTTCAGCAATATCTAGAGCATGGAAATGTTTGTTGCTGCGTGTTAGGAAGTGTGACAGATGTGTGCTCAATATAATGATTTTAATGATATGCAAGGTTTAATGAAAGATTATAAATTAGTATCACATAAGGCAAATCTTATAAATTGGTCAAATGGGTATGTTGACATGCTCTTTCCACCTAACCGTTTGCCAGCCCTCCCTTGTTCTGCACACTAGGCTACTCATCCCTAAGACACTACATTCACCATCCTATCCTTGCTCTGCATACCAACCTGCTCAACCCAGACACACTACATCCACCACCCTATCATTTAACAGTTCTTCAGTATATGCATTCCATCTCTTTTGTCATGTTTGCTTGTTACCAATTTCCACATCTCTAACTACTACTCTCTCTTCTCTTGCTCTCACTCTATTCACTTCCAAATTTTTTCTTCATTTGCATTCTATTTCTGATCATGTATCTTTCTCTTAACCTCCAATCATTTGGACTCCCCTACACATACCATGTCCGTAAACCTTTTTTTTTTCACTAACAATATAACTCCCTAATCCCACCACTCCCTACCTTTATTACCATAATTTTATTACATTATTATTACATACATATTTTTCCAATTCTTAATGGTTACCCTAAAAGAGTAACCATTAAAGGTCCACATCCAAGGCATGGGTTTCCTGTGGGGGTGATAGCCGTACAGGTTGTCTCTTCCCACCCTCATTAAATCAGGTGTGCTTTATCAGTACTGACTGGTGCATGAAACTATAATCAGCCTCGGAAAGAAATCCTGGTTTCAGTTACCCTTATAACTCAATGGGATAATATATCTGAACCTGTGGGAATCCTATCTATACTCGTACCAGTTGCTTTTTCCCACAATCACTTAACCTGAATACCAAACTTTATCAGTATGAAGATATTCCTCAAGTCACATGAGAAAATACATTTAGCACTGCAAAGGAATCCACGTTAATTACCTGTATACCATGTTGGGGGAATATATGAACTTGGCATTAATACCAAAATTATGTTTGTAGAGCATTAAATATAGTTGATTTACCAGATCTTCCTCTTTCTTTAACTTTCTGTGATGTTTCCTGTTAACTCATTGGGCAAAAATATTTATTTCCATATTTGTTGTTAAACCTTGTCCTCAGTGAACCACCCTAAATTTTAAGGACTCAGTCCTTTAAGGGTCAAAAGAACACTAACAAAACAAACCTTTTTTTAAATGATTAGAACTCACTACAGAGATATTTCATAAATGTGCAAACCTATACAAAAAGCAAAATAGTCTTACCTTTTTTAAGGAGGCTATCCACAAAACCACAGATTCTGTATGCAAATGTACCATCAGCTGCTCCAATCATTAGCAAATGTGTACTGGTTACTAAGAGGTTGTTGAGCACTGATACAACTATAGCTATGGCATCATCTGCAGCTCTTAGCTTCCTTTTTCCAGGAATTTCTTCTACCAATGCTGGCACCACAACACTGAAAGAGCAAATTTAATGGTCAATCTAAAAAAAACCCAGCAGATTTTAGAAAACAGTATGATATGCATGTAAAAAGAAAGGAAGAAAGGAGAGTGAGTGGTTCCCAGTGAATAAAGGTTTAAGTAATAGGTGTCTGATGTCACAATATCTGTTTAATCTATCTATGGACAGGTCAGTATGGGGTGGTAAATACAAGAATCTTAGAGGAATGGGCAGGTTTTTGGTGAACTGGGGGTTAGGGGGAACATAAGGTAAATCAACTGCTGTTTGCAGATGACAAGGCTATGCTGGCATACTTCAGAGAGAAGCTCCATAGGTTGGTGACAGAGTTTGAGACTATGTGAAAGAAAGAAGTGGAGAGTAAATGGGTAAAAATAGTAAGAAAATGAAACACAGCAGATGAATGATACAAGATGTTTTGAGTGTGTCAGAATGGGAGGACCTGGAGGAGGTGGAGTGCTTTAGGTCCCTGAGAATGGACATGGAAGCTGATGGAACCATGGGGACTGAAGTGAGTCATGCAGTGGAAGAGGGAAGCTACTTCAGTCCTGGATCCATTTAGGAGAGTGTGGAAGAGGACTTCAGGGCTTTTAGTGGAAAGATTCATGATGGCATAGTACCTACCAGTGTTGCATGGATGTGTCTTGGGCCTTGAAAGCGAAAGAGAAAGGATGGATGTGTTAAAAATGAAATGCCTAAGGAAGACAAGTGGTGTAATTACTACTCTTTCGTACAATAAAGAGGGGAGTATTACATTCATAGGACCCCATCTCTTGAATGTTCTCTGCTATCATATAACTTCCAATGCATGCTTTCTGCATTAACCATATTCTGTCACTCTATTCCATTCATACATCACTCTTACACTTTCATGTTGCATTTTGTGGTTGCTCTATCCCTACATCTCTTGAAGAACTGTTCACTGCCCAAGTCATACATCTGTTTTAAAAGCTTAAAGGTTATAATCAAGTCACCTCTCACTCTTCCCTTCCAAATGGGCAAATTTAAAGCCTTTAGCTTTCCCTGTAACTTAGCTCTCTTAATTCTGGCACCACCTTTGTTGACTTATGGCCTTTCTCTTTAGGCTCTTTTTTTGCTTCTTTAGGTTTGGCAACCAAACGTGAGATGTATATTCCAGTTTTGGCCTAAGCAGGATATGAATATATCCATATACTTGAAAGCTATTCTGATATTTGCCAGAAAACAGTTCATCTCCTTCAGTATTCTCCGAGTGTGATTGGTTATGGATAATGTCAACTCCGAAGTCCCTCCCATACACAATCATGAGGCTTATTACCTGCTAAATAACAATCACAATGAGGTCTTTCATTCTATTCTCTTCTCATTACCTTGAAATATGGTCAGGGTGAATTTCATCACCCATGTATCAAACCGACTTTGGAGTCTGTTAATGTACCCTTATGTACAATCCTCCTACCCTTTTACTCAAGGAACAGATATATCATATGAGGATGCCTGAGGAATTATTTCAACTACATGCAATGATATCTTTTTGTTTGAGAGGGTGCAGGCATGAAAGGAGGCATCAGATATCTTTTTGTTTGTGAAGGTGCAGGCATGAAAGGAGGCATCAGCCCCACTTGATGAATTAGAAATTAGTAACAATTATGAAAACAATAAGCAGTCAAATTAGTATGGAACCATCTGTTCACTGATGTACAGAGTTAAGCACTACTTTCCTACAAAAAGTTTTCCTTTTAAAGTGATCAACTTGGCAAAGGTAAAACATGTCCAATGAAAAGGCTACCTCATGTGAAAGATGTGGAGGGGTGGTGGGAAACAAAATTAGAAGTTATTTAGGACTTTGCAGGCATTTGAAGACCTAACTCTTAGGGGTACAAAGGTTATACAAAGAGGGAAAGATGGGAGGAGGAAGAGAATCCACAGGTTAGCCATTCAAAGGAAGGAGGTATAAGAAAATTCAACCAAAGAAACTATGGTAAGCATCACCCAAATGTGGGCCTTGGGTCTAAACCTTAGGGCAGGGACAAATGCAGAGTTCATGAGAACAGTATTTAAAATATAAGAGATAGATTAAAAAAAAATGGTGCCTGGGGACTGGGGAAAACGAATACTGATTACATATTTCCTGCATGTCGTAGGTGACTAAAAGGGTCAGAAGCCAGGATGGCTGGACATCCTCCACTCCTGTATAACATTAAGAAAGAAGGAACAGAGGAAGCTGCCAAGTATGAATTTCTTTCCTCTATGGCTCATTCACTTATTCATGATGCTACCTAACTCATGTAGGAAACAGTAAATATGTTTGAAAGAAAAATAAATATATACTAAAGACAAGGAAACTGGATATACCTGTCGGCCCAATCCAGGCAGAGAGACAAAATTGCTGAACTATTGAACAAAAGGTCATCTGGGTTTTCACCATCATCATCCTTATCTTGGAGATTATGGGGTTCTTGACCCTCAAGAGAAGGGTTGTGGAGGACAGCAATCAAGCTCAGATACTGGGCCCAACACTCACACAGGAAGACATCTGAACACAGTGGTGACAATTCTTCAGTTTGCCTCAAACGTTCACCAATCATATCCTGAAAAAGATTATGAACGAGTTCAACAGATCTTAATTAATGCCAGAATCAAGGAATAATACTCCCAGAAAATAACTGGCTATTGCTTATATTTTGAAAACAAAATTGCATAAGAGTTCAATAAGAATGGGGGTTGATGGTGCTGTTTTTGATTAATCCAAAATGAAGTTTCTGAGCAATGGCAGACTGAAAACACCATTTGTTTAAAGGCAAGAGGGACAATAATGGAGGTTCAATATCACAAAGGTACATATGTTTAGTGAATGGGGTAAAATGCAAACAGAAATGACTGACAGACTGGTAGCATACACAGAACATCTAACTGGGGTAGGAACAATGTGGCCTCAAGCCTTCATAGCATTTCACTTCATCCTTCCACCAACTCCTTAATTCCCCCTTTAACTTGTTCCTTTCACTTCTGACATGTATACCATCTTACTCATCCTTTCCTCACTTTGAGGAAGTGGAGTATTTTAGAAAAGTTTGAGAGGACTGGCAGTGAATAGAACCATGGTGGCTGATCTAAGCCACACTGGGTGTGAGGACAAAGGTCCTGGGTGGTGAAAGAGGTCACTAACTGAAAGCAAAGATTTTTACATCTGATGGTATAGTGGGATTCTGATGGTGTTGTGTGGATGCAAGGCATGAATTGCAAATAAAGGTACGGAAATGGGTCAATGTGTTGGAAATTAAATGCATGAGGACAATATGTGATGTGTGGAAGGTTGATTGAATAAAAAATGACAGGGTAAGAGAAAAGTGTGGTTACAAGAAGAGTACATATGAGGCAGCTGAAAACAGTGTGCTGAAATGGTTTTCAAAAATGGATAGGATAAGCAAAAGGGTATACATGTTAGAAGCAGAAGGAACATAGAAAAGGGCGACCAATGATGAGGTGGAAGGATGGAGTGACTGATGTTTTGAGTAAAAGAGGCCTGAATAAGCAGGAGGTTGTGAGGTGCACATGGGATAGAGGAAATTATGATGTGGTATATATAATGTTTTTTTTCTTTTTTTTTTTTTAATTTTCCAAAAGAAGGAACAGAGAAGAGGTCCAGGTGAGGATATTCCCTCAAAGGCCCAGTCCTCTGTTCTTAACGCTACCTCGCTATCGCGGGAAATAGCGAATAGTATGAAAAAAAAAAAAAATATATATAATGGTTATGTATTGTTAAAGGGCTGAACCAGAATATATGAAGCAGTCAGGGGATACCAAGTAAAGGTTTGTGGGGCCTGGTTGTAGATTGGGGACTGGTTTTCATATAAATATGAGAGAGAGAGAGAGAGAGAGAGAGAGAGAGAGAGAGAGAGAGAGAGAGAGAGAGAGTGAGTCTGTGAAATATATTTTGAAGTGTATGCCAGGGTGAGTTTTTTAATTTCTGAATGGGTTAGTGAGTGATTATGTATCAGCAGTAGTATGGGTGGGATGAGACTAGATCTTTTGCTAAGAAATGAGTGCCATTCATGTGAAGGTGGGACGTAACTTAATTATCTTTGTTTTAGTGCTCAGTATTGAGTGTTATTTGTTTACAATTGGTGACTGCTCTGTTTATACATGGTCTGTTGCTTGGATATGACTGTTTCTGAAGCAATGGGTCACTAGGTAAATGAAGCAAAGTTTAAAGTTGACAAGATGATTGTCTGGACAGTATATTCATATTTGTACTTAAAAAGATGTATGATTACTCACTTTCACTTTGCTCATATTTTCAGTTATTTCCAGAAATAGGTGCCTGTTGCGGTCCAATGCTGAAAGTTTATTCAGAGGATGCTTCAGGATTTGTCTTATCAGACGAAGGGCAATTAGAGGTTGGGGTGCATTTGTCTCACAGAATCTCACACCACGACCACGACTACGACGACGTTCCTAGAAAGGCAGTGTTTTAGTTCAACTAAACAGCAAAAGACATTCAGCTAAAAACATAAAACTATCTAAGGACAGTTGCCATAACACTGGTTAAAATGCAAAGGTCCTTTGGTCAAACTTTCAGTGATATGCATTTTAAGTTCACTTTTGCACACACAAAACTTACATTGGGACCTACACAAAGTCCAAAGTTAGCCTGGTACATGGTTGATGAAATTCAACCTGCGTAAATGTGAAGTATATGGATGGAATGAAGAGAAAAGGCTTCAATATGAATATCATTGAGCAGGATATAAGCAGCAGGGATCAGTGTATGAAAGGAACTTGGGGGCTGACATCGCCCATAACCTGTTGCTCGAATCCCACATTGGGAAAATTGTAAAAGAGACATACTGTCACTTGGTATATATCAGGTTAGCATTACGTTCTGTACATGGATAAGGAAATATTTTGTAAGCTATTCACATCATAAGACCAAAACTAAAATATGCTTCTCATACTGGTCACCATCAGGAAAGAAGTGTGGGAAGTGATCTAATCACATCTTTAAGATTTTATACCAGAATGATGACGCAGTGTAAAGTTCTTTAAAAGATGAAATTTCTCCAACACTACCTCGATAATGTGGGAAATGGTGAATATACATGAAAAAAAGTGGTGAACAAATGGAAAATGCTGAAAGAGTGTGTGATCAATGCAGACAGCATACAAAGGTTCAAAAGGATTCATGACAGGAGAAAGTTCTAGAAATGGGGCTCCGCAGGAGTAAAGCTTCCTTTCCACACAGCACAAATGGTTAATTAACCACATACCTAAAAAAAAAATATGCAAATACTTTACAGGAATGTGTATTTGCACACAAAAGCCAACCATAGGAATTATTATAATAATAGTAATTAGCCTTGCTTTTGCTGATGTGAGGTTCTCTAAAGTCTATTTTGGGGGCTTATTTCATTTCCTATTGCTTGATGAACAACAAGTTGTACTGCTTGTTATTCCTTCAATCAGTGAGACACTGAAAAGGAGACACTTTCTAAATGAGCAGGAACATAGTTTCTGGGAAGAGAATGTGCATAATCAACAAAATAGAATTTTCTGACAGGAGAGCTCCAATTCTGGAAGTCTTTTTCTTTGCTAATGCATGTCCTAGTTTGCATTCTTCCACAAAATAAGCTAGTTTCTTACATATTAACACATGCTGAGGTATGTCCACCTTCCTCAATGACTGATGTCTAGTTATCTGAAAGATCTTGGAAAATTGGATGTAGTTGCCCTTAACATATCACAATCTTATGACAAGGTATGGCATTAAGGTCTCATCTCCAAGCTTCTCTTTTTGACTTTTCTCACTTTTTGTTACTTCAAATCTAGCCACCTTTCTGGATGATCCATCTTTGTAGTTGCTAAGGGATCAACCTCTTCCCTTTTCCCTATCAAGAGCAATGTCCTTCAAGGCTTTGTATTGTCTCATACGCTCTCTGTCCTTTTCACAAACAATCTCTACATGAAGGTCAACAAGGATGAAATCAAACAGGGTGTCTTTTATTTTATACTGGAAAAAACTCAGAAGGGCAGGAGCTTCAAAATTCTTAACTGTAAAACTTACCAACTCTTAAGGACAACCCTAGAGTCTATCATTATATTCATTACAACTGAACAAAGTATAACAATATGCACACATTTTTTCCCATAGTCATCAAGGGGAACAAACATTCGTTATCTCTTACTAAAGGGGTCTCTAGAAAATCAAAGATTCAATGAAGATTTTCTGTGATAATATAACACCTCTGGAGGCATGAGCAGCACAAGAAAAATTAAGTATACCATCACATGACAAGGTCAAAATAAGTTTTTCCTCAGCAGAAAATACTATGATTTTCATTTTCAAGAAGAGTGAACATAATGTGCAAAATAAACTCCAAGTCAATGATGAAACAATGGTGACATTAATTTCTGCTTTTTCCAATCATACCTTGATACTGGCATCCAAGCCAGACTTAAATCCTCTCTCAAGCCACTCAGAAGCTAATTCGAGGACATCATCTGCACGATTCCAATTACAAAGGGCATTGATGTATGTTGCATGTGAGTCTTCACTGTCCTGAAATGCAAGTGAAATATGCTTATCACTCAAAGCACACAAAAATGAATGACTATGACCCCCTAAGTCCTGCCTTAAAATTAGTATTTACATCTTATCACATCAACACATCTGAGAAAATTAAAGAATCTAATTATCACGTGGATAGGAAGCTATGATTTCAGTGCATTGCACGTGACATCTAGAGACTGAGCATGAATGAATGTGGCCTTTTTTGTCCGGCGCTACCTTACTGAAACTGGGGGCAACAATGCTGTTTCCTGGATTTTTTTTTTTTTTTTTGAAGGCAAGCAAGTTTGAATATGTACATGTATATATATATATATATCTGTGTTATCCTTGGGGATAGGGGAGAAAGAATACTTCCCATGTATTCCCTGTGTGTCGTAGGTGACTAAAAGGGAAGGGAGCGGGGGGCTGGAAATCTTCCCCTCTCATTTTTAGTTTTCCTAAAGAAGGAACAGGGGAGGGGGGGCCAAGTGAGGATATTCCCTCAAAGGCTTAGTCCTCTGTTCTTAACACTACCTTGCTAATGCGGGAAATGGCAAATAGTATGAAAGAAAGATACGTCTGTGTATGTATATGTTGTGTATAGGTGTTTATGTATATATATGAGTGTATGAGTGGATGTTTGTTCTTCATCTGTTTCCTGGTGCCTCCTCGCTGATTGGTAAAAAAAAAAAAAAAAATCCTGTGAACGTGTGTATAGCACATTTCTAGGAATGCTGAGTCACTGGCAAGGACAACAGCATTGATTCCAGATATGTACTGTAGCATGGAAACATGTTCTGGAGAACTAGTAATCCTTGCCCTTTGCCAGCTTACAGGGGTGAGGCTCGGGAATCCATTTCCAGATACTAATTCCCAAAAATTACATGTGAATCTTCTTTAAACCAAATTCAGATGAAATATGCCACTGATTTACATAATATTAGAGCAAGAGGGCATGTAACCTTTGCCTGTAATTCGTATCACTCATCAATAGTATCATATGTACAACTCTAGGAGCAACTCAAAATTTATTACAGTATGCTTTGACTGAATGGTTGGCATGTTTTCAGGTATTTTGGGTCCCTTGGAGGTCTAGCAAAGGTGATTCCAAATTTACAATCATTTGAGAAAATGAGTCAACTTGAACTGAGCCTGAAAGGGCACCTTGGATGAAAGGCAGCTTAGAGTTTTTTTTTAATTTCATTAAATTATTAATCAACCAATTTCAACATTCCACACCTGGTCTGAATGCAGTGCTCTGAGTCGTGACAGGCAATGACCAACCAGTGTGGGCACCAGAGTACGTGGCAGAAAACTAGAGAGGTACAGGAGAGTCTGTGATACTTCATTATTATCCTGAGAACATAAACAGAAAAATTAGCAAAAATGAGACAGGTCATGACCTACAATCCTGTTCTCTAAATATCATACAGCCTAATTTCTAGCCAAGCTAACTGCCAGCTGGGTAATAACTTCCTATGCCATGCAGTTCAGCTAATTCTGGGCAATTTTGGCACCAGCATACATGTTACACACTAACAATACAACAGGGAAACCTCCTATCAACCATCCACACTTAACTTTAATAATCAATGATTTACTTATTTATCTAAAAAAAAAATGATACAAACACTATAGTTGATAAGCTTAGGTCTGAGACAAAACTTGAAAAAGGATGAAATTAAGGTATAAACTGAATGGTTTCAGTCACTTTAGGTTGAGGTACTACCACTGACTGTCAGTCTTCCTTAAGTAAGGGTTTTGCTTACCTTGCATGTCTATCACTCACTGTAAAAGCTTACTTTTCCCTTTTCATACCTGTCTTTTCCACTTTAGAAGGGCAGATTTGGGAACAAAATAATAATACCCTCAATTTCACATATCCATTCTTTAAATGCTATGTATAATTCAATAAAAACAGAATCTACCCTACATAAATAAGCTCCACAGACAACACCATGGTTTCCTGTACTTCATATATGATTCAGCCCACAGTCAGCATGTTCCCTCCCCTCACAATTAATATACCAGATCAATTCCCATTCATTCTAACCAGTGCACATCTATTGCTCTTTACTGAATGTTCAGACCTCAATACCCAAAATCTTCTTTTACTCAGTCTCCTCTTTCTCATCATGCCCCTTTCTCTAACAACTTCTGATACATAGACTCTCTTAGTCAGCCTTCCTCTCACAACTTCTGATACAGATTCTCTTGGTTACTCTTTCTTCATTCATCCACTCCATATGCCCAAGCCATTTCTGTACATCCTGGATGCCCTTCTAAATCAAGACTCCAGCCGCTAATTACTGAAAGTGGAATATCTCATGTACATTAGTTTGTCCAACTAAAATTAGAACAATCATTATGAAAACTTTCATTATCCTGCTGACATGTTCAGGTATTTATCGTAAATGTAAACTTACAATCAGCAGCCTTATTCCATTTTCATACCTTAAATATTTTGAAGAAGAGAGGCATACTTTTTGATATTCTTGTTCTTAAAGCTTCCAGATACTTCATGTTTTGTGGTAGTGCAAGCCTGTGGGCATTGGAAGTCCAAAGGATAACAATGGTGTCCAAAAGTCCACCAACAAGAGCTGGGTTGTCTAAAGGAGAGCTGCCATCATCATCATCTTCAGCTTGCCCATCAGTGCCACTATCTGCATGAAACAATCATAACTCAGAATGCAAAAGGAAATAACAGTGTACTACCATAAGCAAACGGAGAAAATTTTCATAATGTATATGCTTCGTGAGCCAGCACTTCAGTGGCTATCAAGTTGCACTCCTATGACCCAGGTAGCTGTCTTTTCTTTCTGCCTCACTGACATGTGGACTACTGGCATTCTGTCCACAAACATACAATTTCTCCTTGTCACACATAACAACTGACAATACTTAACTATCACAGCACATTCTTCTTAACTCTAGATTTTCCTGTGGTGAACACTATGAGCTAGCCCTGCCTTATGGTAGAAGCAGTAAGATAGAAATAGTAAGTAGGAATATTTTGGCAGGAACATTGGGTAGAAGTAGCTGGAAGGAGCATTAGATAGTAGTAAGTAGGAACACTGTGCTCGAGTTACCCTCTGCCAACGGCCCATTAAGGGTGAGGCATAAAGGCTAAGAAGCGGCACTGGAATTCACTAATTATGGAAACTACTGCTGTGGCCACCCTGCTGAGGGAGTTACAATTGGAACAGGAGTCAGAGATACAGATATATGTGATTATGACAATAATAATAATAATAATATCCTTAGGAAGAAGGGAAGAAGATTACAACCCATGTATATCATGCACGTCATAATAGGACACTAAGAGGAGCAGGAACAGAGGGGCTGAAACACTCTGAAACTTGTATTCTTCCAAAACTGGAACAGAAGAACCAAAAGAGGACCTTTTTCTAAAAATCTTAGACATTGGTGACCATTAATGTAACAGTAAGGAGAAACAGGTGTGATGCTCAATAAGAACCTAGATGTTCTGGTTTGAGAGATAAATTGAATGGGAAAGGGTATATTACTCCAAAAGTGCTCAGGGAGAAAAGTCTGAGGTTAATGTCAAGGTACAAGAGAAGAGCAGGAGTGGCACTTATGATGAAGGAGCTTTGGGACCATATCAAAGAGAAAAGGAAGTGATTTCAAGAATGATGCCAATTAGAAAAAGTTGACTATAAATGATGGGTGCCTAGTGTTTATGCACAAAGTATTAACAGGAGTGAAGAAAAAAGGAGTGTTTTTTGAGAGGTGATGAATAAGTCTTAAGCAATTTTGTTGCAAGGGATCATATCTTAGTACTAATTTAACTTCCTCAACCCACCACTCACTTCCCTTCTCATATGGTCACATCCTATACTTGCGACACACTTCATTCACATATGTATGTTGAGCTACCCTAAATACCTTTTACTTCTCTCCAACTATATTTGTTTCATTTACTCCTCAACTGCAGCCATTTATCATTCTATCTCTCTTGATATCTTTGCACACAGGTATCTCTTCTAAGCTCCTTCACTTTCACACATGTCATTTTCCTAACCACAACAGAGTTTCACAAACCTCCATCAAGAGGTGATCAGGCATCCACCCTTCTAATGCCCTCAGCATGTTCATATTAAAAAACCTCTCTTTTGTGCACCTGTCAATCAGCATGGAATCTAATAATGCCCTTGACCCCCATCCCCACTCAACTATATACACTTGTTTATATATATAAATTTTTCTATCATACTTAGTCAAGGAAACAGATGAGGAATGGCCCAACCCACACACATACACACGTATAAATATATATCATTTTTTTCCAAACCAAGCATTGTGAATCAATTCTTTTTCATCTCACAACTTGACAAGCTTCTATTTTCATACGCACCAGGTATCCCATGATCTAATTAAACCTTGCCAAATCACCCACTCTTACACTCAAATCCTCTGGCACCAAAATCTAATTCTTTGCATCAAAACTGTCAAAATTCTCACTCTTCTCCTCCACCAAAATTATGCCTTTATTATTCACTTTTCTCACTACCTGGCACATCAGCACTAGCAATCACCCACCTATCACATCACAGTCTACTTCAAATCTAAGTGTTTGGAAAAGTGAGTTCTGCAGCTTTGCAAAAACTATGGAGATAGCAAAAGTCTTAGCAGCGGAGCAATAGCTGGTAGGGTTAGAGCAGTCTCCCTCCTTAGGGATGGGCAGCATCATGGCATGATTCCAAAGCAGAAAAGTCTGGAATTTTAGACAGAGGAAAAACAGGTGAGCAGGATCTTGAGGGGTATGCCTCCTGGGTCTCCTAACTTGTCCACTTGAAGCTAGAGAAATTTTTGAAAGATATTGCATAAGGAAAATCTAGGATATGGCAAAGGTTCATTGGAAGGAGATGGGAGTGGGGAATTACATACAAAATAATCAGGATATGAATCAGAGGACAATATGGTACCAAAAGGGGAAATTTTATCTGGAAAGTAAGCTATCAATTGATCAGGTTGGAAGGGAGGTGTAAAGCATGAACTATAAAAGTTACTCACTTTGCTTTTGGTTAAGGAACAGTAAGATTTGTCAGTATAAGGCCTTTCAAATCTCTTTTTAATAGTGACCTACAAGGCATGGGTAAAACATCCCTCATCAAAAGACATATTGGATGACAGGAATAAAGAGAAGGAAAAGTAAGTAAAACTTAATCTGGTCTCTGCAAGTGTTAGCAGACTTTTCTCTCAAATGTCTTAGGAAGAGGGAAAGATGAAAGGAAAACAAAATTCCAAAGCTTTGTTATTAGAGGGAGGGAACTATCACAACAGTATCATGTTTACGCTCTTAATCTTGGTAATACAAATTTTCATCACAAACTACTAAATCTCTAAAAATAATTCTTTTTACTGTTTGGTATACAGTGGTTCAGTTACTTCATAATTATTATTTCACATTCACAATATCTTTAAAATCTGATGATATATATGTAGATATACATTTCATACCGATGGTTCAAGAAAACAATATTTTATTTTATTATACTTTGTCACTGTCTCCCGCGTTTGCGAGGTAGCGCAAGGAAACAGACGAAAGAAATGGCCCAACCCCCCCATACACATGTATATACATACGTCCACACACGCAAATATACATACCTACACAGCTTTCCATGGCTTACCCCAGACGCTTCACATGCCTTGATTCAATCCACTGACAGCACGTCAACCCCGGTATACCACATCGCTCCAATTCACTCTATTCTTTGCCCTCCTTTCACCCTCCTGCATGTTCAGGCCCCGATCACACAAAATCTTTTTCACTGCATCTTTCCACCTCCAATTTGGTCTCCCTCTTCTCCTTGTTCCCTCCACCTCTGACACATATATCCTCTTGGTCAATCTTTCCTCACTCATCCTCTCCATGTGCCCAAACCACTTCAAAACACCCTCTTCTGCTCTCTCAACCACGCTCTTTTTATTTCCACACATCTCTCTTACCCTTATGTTACTCACTCGATCAAACCACCTCACACCACACATTGTCCTCAAACATCTCATTTCCAGCACATCCATCCTCCTGCGCACAACTCTATCCATAGCCCACGCCTCGCAACCATACAACATTGTTGGAACCACTATTCCTTCAAACATACCCATTTTTGCTTTCCGAGATAATGTTCTCGACTTCCACACATTCTTCAAGGCCCCCAGAATTTTCGCCCCCTCCCCCACCCTATGATCCACTTCCGCTTCCATGGTTCCATCCGCTGCCAGATCCACTCCCAGATGTCATCATTAATATTACTTTTCCTTTGGCAAATAAATTTTTTCACTTCTAATCTAATTTACCTTCAATAAAGTACATTTAATTCTTACCTTACCAGTCAAAATTTTGCTCATTTCTCTTCTGTTCACCTACATCATCCTTACCTTTCCCTGGCTCACTGTCCTTAACATTTGTGGCTGCCTGGCTCCTCTGTGTCCCTGGGGCTGCAACACATGCATGTTAGTAACCAGAACTGTACACCCAACTTCATCTTCAAAATATCAACTTTCAAGCCAATGCATTTGCTTCCCTGAGCTGATCTAATGCAACCAGAAGGCAATATGTTAAAGGTGCTCTCAGCTGGTATATGCTAAAATGGTAGAACTTTACTATGATGGGCAATTCTAATCAAGCAGCTTCACTGTTAAGAGTAAAGAGCTTATTTCAAAAGAATGCTGGCTGTGAATTCTAATGCCTGAAAAAAATGAGACAATATCCAGTGGAAAATGTGCGTTTCAAATCCCTATTATTTAGCATTGTAAGTCAAGATGATTTCAATCCATGCAATCCTATTATTAATAACTTTTATCACTGTAGAGTACAAGACAAGGAAAAATGTTGGTGCAAGAAGCAAAGTCAAATTCGTCTATGTTAGGGAAAGATTTGTTATCAGTGGGTGAAGCAATCTGACCTCAAATCAAATTAAAAAGAGGAATTATTACTTAATCACCTTTATGCTATATTTATAAAGTACATCCATTTAAAGCTAAGCAGTATCACACAAAGGGAAGATCTTTCTTGGAGAAGGGGATTCCTGACAATACAAGTAAATTCCATTACTCAAAACTTATATGACAAATACAGATTCATCATATCATTATATTACTAAGTAAATTGTCAAAAATTCTTGATTTTACCAATGAAATGATAAATCACACCACATTACAAAAACAAACTCTAGTAGAAAGACAAAAGTGTTCGTTGGGCAGGGGCAATAACAATGATTGAGCAACTACTAAGGTGTTCACACTTAATACACTAAAGTTTCACTTGTTAATATGTTTTACAGTGCAAATAACAAATACATTATACTTAGGTTTTATTACATATTCAGTCTATTTGAATTACTTAGTACATACTTATTCAAAAAACAGAGCTTATGGATGATCAAAGACAATAGTACAACACATGCTGAAGTGTGATTGCCTTGGTGGACAGTAAAGGAACAAATTACGCTTTTGCTTTCTGCAATATAAGGAACACTGGACACACCAGTAAAGGGCTCTCATTGAGGGCAACAGAAAAAATCATATGTTTGGTTAATGCCCATGTGACCACCTACAAAAGCTTAGCTCAAGGAGTACAACCAAAAGATTGAATAAGGTACCGTAGATGATCTGATGAAGCAATAAAAACTATCATCCATACCCAGAGCACTAAAGATAACCAAACAACCAATTAGGATATTTACAAGTGAAGAAAAAAATTACTGGAAAACATAAAACAAAGTAATTGAGAGTTTGACCTGCTATCTACATTCATTGGCAATGGAACTGTCTAATTACCTACTAGTACATAACGGAGAGAGATTTCTACACTTATGGGGGACATTTCTGTGACCAAGGTTGAGCTGAAGGTTGAAGTTCAACTTCTGACGACAAAGGACCAATGATGGTAGATAATATGACCTCTAAGTGTCTGCCATGCCATGCTAGGTCTTATGCCAGTAAATTTTTTAAATGCTAGGAAATGAGGTTCTACATTAAAACTCTTCATAAATGGCATAGCTCTATTTTACAATGGTCAATTCATCATGAGCTAGAAAACAAATGCTATAAAATATATTGCGTATCTGGTTTAGAGCCATCAAGTTTTTGACAAAAGTTAAGCTGAAGGCTACAGTGTTGTGAGTACCAAAGACAGACACACAGACATCAACAACTGACACGAGTGATTCTGAAGTATCTTGCCATGCTCTGCAAGTGACACAATAAACAATGTGAGCTAACAATCAATTCACAGGAGGAACTGAACCACTTTAACTTGTGGTATATTTCCATTTCTACATTATGTGATATCTAATACACCCTGACGGGGCTGAGATCCTGCCTTACCTTCTGGCTCAGAAATAGATAGTTTCAGAAACTAAAGCATGTGTTTGATGGAACATGAAATTACAGGAAATGCTATGTGAATAAATGTAGAATAATTGCAACAAATTAAGAAAAAATATGTGGGGGATAAAAACACCTAGAATTCACCTCCAGCAAAGATTGTAAAGGAGCCAAAGTATGTATGAACTTAAAAGGGGTTACGTTTATCAGCGGCAGAAGGCAAATGAATTCATCACATCATTGTAATACTCTCTAAATGATTAGGGCAAGAAAGCAACTTACAGCCAAGGCAATTAAAATTATCTGGTTTACAACAGACCACCAATGAGGACACCAACAAAGACACACTCAAGAATCCCTGATCCAAAATGCTTGGTACCAAAAGGTCTTTGGAAAATCAATAGTTTCAGAAATTTATCTTGAGAATATGTACGTATCTATTCCAGAACTTAATGTGATAAACTCACAATTGTTTGCAATCAAGTTTATTTCAACATTCTCCTAAACTTAAGACTTATGTTCACAAATCAATTTTTCAGCATTATTGTGGCATGCAAAAGGTGTAAGGTGGGCAGATTAGAAAGACTAGGGAATGGTGGAATGAAGAGTTGCTAATGAAAGAGGAGAGAGGCATTTCAGCAGTACTTACATGGAAGAACTGCAAAAGCATGGTGGATGTACAAGAGAAAACAGGTCAAGAGGCAGGGGCAGGGGTTGAAAAAGAGGGTACAAGAGAGTCGGGGTGAGCGAATATCAGTAAACTTTAGGTATAATACAATGTTTTGGAAGGAGATTAATAATGAGCAAGAGAATAAAATAATGGAAACATTGGTAAAGGGGGAAAAGGGGAAGCAGCAACAGGTAATGATGAAGTGAGGAGAAGATGGAGTACTTTGAGGGACTGTTGAATGTGTTTGATGGGAAAGCAATAGGTGGCTAATTTATTTTTCTTGACTGTCGTTATGAAAGGGGTGATCTAATTTCCCCAGAGATAATCCAAAGGCAAGACTGGAGGCAATCAATGTGCTGGATTGATGAGTGACAGCAAGATCAAAACAAACAATAGTACCATTTGGTGGCCAGCTATCTTCGACAGTTTGAAATGTATATCTTTGATGAGTGATGGAAGTTTTGAATGCACAAAATGTTTTGGAATGTCAATAATTTCTTAATAATCAATTTTTGGATTTGTGATACTTGAGTGTAAAAAGAATATGACTGATAGGATTCTTTATATATTTTTTCACTACAATAGCACTGAAGCCTTTGTAAGCAGACTGAAAATACATGCCAGTAAAAAACAGCATTTCCCTTATCAAAGCAAAGCTTTAAATCCAATGTAAGGTATAAACAAAATCTAATTCTACATTAGTAAAACTACAGCATTCCATTGAGGTTACATTTTCGATGAATCTAAACTCACCCACACCTGCATTCTCTTTATCATCCACAGGCACACCAGAGCCATGGCCAACTCTAAATGGGCCCCTGCGCAGGGTAGATCCCTTATTGCTAGCTTGGCCATCTATAACAGGTTGACCTTCTGGGCTGGCAATGTCACTGATCTCAGGCTCTGTAAAGATTACAGCTCAATGTACATACATCTTTACCATCAAAGCTGCACTAAAGTTGTACTAATGTAATGGGTGACTTAGTGAATCATGGAACACCAAGGTAGTCTGAACGCACTGTGAGAACACATAGGTAATGACAATAAAGTATGTGAAAGCAATGGGTACAAACATGTGCAAAGGAAGGCTAAAGGTGGAAGGCTAGAGTAACGACATTCAAGAGTTTGATCAATGTATTCATGGAGAAGCCTGAAGCATTTCATGAGAACATCATCTTTCATTAGGCACAATTATGTAAAAGTAAATGACACAGAATAAGAAATAAAACATAAAGACTCTAGTAAAACTAAAGTTGAAAAGAGTGAAAGCAATGAATGTATTTTTAGCCAGAATGTCAAAAATGATAAAACCATAAATAATGCAGAAGGGGGAACTATCCATTCAGGCCATCAGCTGCAAATCAACATGTGATTAATCAGATGTGGCATTACCATGAAAAATAAAAATCACCTTCTAAATTAGAGGCATCCCAACAAAGTACCAAGAACCTTTCGTGGGAATTAATTTTGTAAAGCTATGGTCTTTAAACCCAGTCCCACAAGCTTATGGGACAGTGATGCCTAATTCCTACTTTGCTGCCCATGTTTAACTGGAAATATTTCTTATAACAGACATTGGAAGGAAATAGCTTAAGTCTTCAGATGTAGCATTAGTTGTCATGACAAGTTATATCAACATTTTGTTTATGACATGCAGTGACAAATCATGACACATCTAATCAAAACCATTCCTACATCCTTACTTTGCCCTTCCAATCTGGTTTTCAGTCTACTCCTAGAATCAATTCTTTTTTTCACATGAGTTCAAAGTATTGAATTCTCCCTTTTTGTATACTAACTACTGACAAAATGGAAATTCTCCCACCTTCATCAAAAGAAGACTCCTGAGCCTTTTGAGCTAGAGCATAGTTCCGAAGACAACGCCATATCAGTAACATAAAGTGGACAGTGCTTGGGAGATCCAACTTTCGACTAGCATACTGGTAAAACCGACGTGCAGCTGCACGATTTTCTTCCAACAAAGTCAGTGATCGATGTAAAAGGTCCTGCAATAACACGTAAAAGCATACTTTAAACAAAGTGAAGATGCATCTAAACAAAGCACAATTTTGTTACAAAATTATAACTGATATACATAAACACAGCACTTTCACATCATTTTGAAATACCTTATACCAGTTATCTATTCATTATGCCATCATAAGATTTTCAAATTCATGTTTTGGGTCAGTTCAAGTAATGAGTTTGAAAACCCAAAAACAGACACATGACCATGGCATAAGTCCAGTTAGCTTAATCAATAAGAGTGGGTGAAACTAAAGGCTGTCAGAGAACAAAGTCAAGGCCATATGCTGACTGACAGCAAAATATATTTCTAAATTACTTTCATATCAGCCAAACACGATTATCTAGCACAAGAATTCAGTAAATACTCAGGCTGGCCAAATTCATGCATGGTTAGAGTTCCTCAAGATGAAATGAAATGTCTTTTTCCTCTCTCTAACAAATCTTTCCTATAACTACAAACTATATACATTGTAGTACCAATAAGAAGCATGCTTACTGACAGTAAGATATATTTCCAAATTACTTTCATATCAGCCAAACACAATGGATAAAGTTCCACAAGATGAAATGGAATGTTTTTCCTTTCTCCAACCAATCTTTCCTATATCTACAGCTCTACAAACTATACATCTCCTGAAAAATTATGCTATTCTCCTTTTACTGATCTGCTTCTGTATGCTTTTTCTTAGATATATGTTTACCACTGAAATGAATCATAAATCATTGCATTTATATCTCTGCACTTCACCCTAGCATAATTGGAAGAAAATACTAGGAATACTATGTCAATTTCAAGATAAAGCCAGTTCTATTCCAAAGCATAATCTCAAAACAGAAGAATCAGTCTGTATACAAACCTGGTCCTCATGGTGGACAGGATGAAAGGAGTTAAGCAAGAGCTGAGTGAGCAATTTGCACACCACTGGTTTGTCATCTTCCAGGCGGTGCAAGAGATGATGCACTGGTACTATTTCCCAGTATCTGTAGTACCAATAGATATTAAGTAAGCTTTCCCATTAGGCATACCTCTTTTTGGTATATCAATACACATTATTCCATATTATTATCATCATACTTGATTGCTGTTTCCTGTGTCAGCATGGTAGCATCAGGAAACAGATGAAGACCCATTCACTCATATACATACATATATGCACATACCCATACATATCTACATACATATACATTTATACACATGTACATATTCATACTTGCTTGCCTTCATCCATTCCCAGCGAATCCCTTTACCACAGGAAACAGCACTGCCACCTCCTGTGTTATAAAAGTAGTGGAAAAAAAAAATCACACGTCTCTAGCTGTCATGTGTAATGCATCAAAACCACAGCTCCCTATCCACATCCAGGCCCCACAGACCTTTCCATGGTTTAGCCCAGGCATTTCACTTGCCTTAGTTCAATCCACTGACTTCCTTAAATATATTCTAATGCCAAACAATGCATATCAAATCCAAAGTTTTGGTGCGAGTAAGGAATGTCTCCTATGGCAAGAGTATAATTTTTTTTTGACAGGAACAAACAGCAAAATACAAACATATACCTCAAACACATAATCATTATCCATGTTCTGAAACTGCCTAACATGATTTCTGCCCTGATTTTACCTGAGAAGTAGATGTCTGATGAGAATGATGACCAAAGGGGAGAAGAGAGAAGTGAGTGAAATATGAGTCTCAGGTGATGAAGATGTGTTGATGTTTTTCCCAGTGATGGAAATGGGGAGGTTGAGGGTTACAGATGGGGAAGAGGAAGGTTAATAAGAGTTGAAGGAAATGGAGAGGTGAATGGATGATGAATGAAGGAGAATTATCTTAGGAAGTGAATGTGCTGAGAAGGCAAGCTAGTGGGATAACCAATCATTACTTGGTGGTGGCAAGGGTGAATCTATATATAGAGTCTTTAGAAAAAGAGGAAATGACATGGGTGGGAAGAGGGTAGTGAAGGTGAGTGAGTTAGGAAAAGAGAATTGTGTTAAGATTTCACAAGAGATTAAATGAACAAAAGGTAGGAGTAAATGATGTTAGGAAAGTGGATTTGGAATGGAAGGTATCAAAGGAAGCACTGCTTACATGTGCAAGAGAAGTGTATGATATGTGGATGGTGGAGGTGTGCACATGAGAAAGGGTAGTGAGATGAAGTTGCTAGTCAAAGAAACAAAAGAGGTGCATGGGCATTATTTTCAGAAGAGTGCAAGAGGAGAGATGTTCAAGAGAAAGCAGCAACAGATCAAGAGGAAGGAGAAGGCTAGCAGAGATACTGCGTAAATGAGAGTTGAGGCAAGTGAGCATCAGTAAACTTTAGGGGAAAAATGTTATGGAAGGAGGTAAACTAGAAAAACATGAGAACAAATGGGGATGTGACACCAAGTAAAGATGAGGTGAAAAGATGGAGTATTTTGAGGGGGTGTTGAATTTGTTAAATGATAATGTGGCAGTTATGGGGTGTTCTGGGGATGGAGGCATGCAGTGAGACAATCATGGCAAGAGCTTCCCTACCAACATGCCTCCTCTTAACTACACAGCAGATATATGTGTAACTTCTCAGACAAGTTATACATTTACATAATCATGATTACATGCTGTACTTACTGTCAGTTAATATATGAAAATCATATTTTCTTAAAACAAACCTGGTGCAGTAAAAAGGCTTAATCTAAAGGTGGAGGGGGCATAAAAGGTGAATAAGATGATGTTTGGAGATGAAACAATTCTAGTTGCATACTTGCACGAGAAAACTCTTGAAGCCGAGGATATAATTCAAATGTGTGTGTGAAACGAGGAAGTTGAGAGTTAACATGAATACAATATAATGAGTTATAGCACAGATAAGATGAGAGAAGGAGGACCTGGAAGGAGTTGACAGCTTTAGGTACCTAGAAGCAGATGGAACCATGGTGGCTTAAGTATGTCATAAGTTGCAAGAGGGGGGTTACAGTTCTGGATGCATTAAGGAGTATGTAAGATGAGATAAACATCTGGTATGGCAAAAATGAGTATGTTTAAAGGTAAAGTAGTCCCAAAAGGGTTGTATGGCTTTGCTAATCTCAGGCCCTAAGCTCTTAAGAAATGAAATAGATGATGTTTTGGAAATAAAATACCAGAAGAGAAAATTTTAAGTGAAGTGAGCTTGCTGTGTAAGGAATAAGTGTTAAAGAAAAGTGTGATAGTAAGTAAAGTTTGACAGAGACAATTAGCCAGAGGATGTTAAAATTATTCGGACTCATTGAGAGGATGAGCAAAGAAAGACTTAAGAGGATCTATAGATCAGGGGTACGAGGATGGGAGAGGGAGACATCAAGAATGAAGGGAACTTTGGGGCATCAAGGCCTAAACATCTGGGAGGGTAAGACATGCATGAGATAGAATGACCTAAACTCATTTGGTATATGAAAATCTCTCTCTCAGCTGAACCATATCACATGTCAAGGTAAACCAATGAATAGTCCACAGGACTAGGCTGTGGAGGGTAAGTTCTGGTTTCAGTACTTATGCATGAAAACCAGAGTGTGGATGCATGTGAGGGCATTATTCATTTGTTCCTGATATTTCCACGTTAGGGCAGAAGCATCTGGGTATAGAAAAAAAATTACTGGTTTATACTTGATTAAGAAGCTTCCTCCTCTAAACAGTCCTTATTCACTAGAAATGATAATACTTCATTAGCATGACAAGTACATATTTTTTCCCCCATAAACATTTCAGCACTTCCTGCATTAGCAAGGTAGTGTTCCAAAACAGATACCTGAGCCTTAGAGGAAAACTCCTCACTTGGCCCCCTACTTTGCTCTTTCTTTAAGAAAAGTAAAACTGGAGGGGAGGATTTCCAGTTCACCACTCATGGCCCTTTTAGTCACCTTCTCCAATATGCAGGGAATACATGGGAAGTATTCTTTCTCCCTTATCCCATGGGATAATGTACATATGGTATGTGTACATAATCTTCATGAAGGAATCAGTAGCTCAACAGTCAAGTTCTTTCTACATCTCATATAAACCTTAAACTTGGACAGGATATCTCAGTGGGGTATGCAAAATCTTGTTAAGTTAATGCCTGAAGACCCAGTTTCTACCCATCTCTAACAAAAACTCCTCAACTCCCATCTTTCCTTTGACAGTTCTGTAATTCCACCTCTTAACTCAATGAACATACTTGGCATTACTGTTACATCCACTTTTTCTTATATATCCCACATTACAGGAATAGCTAAATCTGCCTCTAAGAAACTGGGTATCCTATTTAGATGTCAAAACTACTCTTCCGAACAGTTGCTCCGTTTGTACTAAGGACTGATTCATCCCTGTACGGTGTAATGCTCACACATTTCAGTTGGTTGTAGCTCTGCATCCTTACTTTGGCAGAGTAGAAAGCAATCTGCCTTATAAACTGCCCCAAGTTACCCTCCAAACTTGACCCGCAATGTTGGTTCACTTTCCCTCTTCTGTAGGCATTTCTTTGGTTTTTGCTCCTGAGAGCTGGTTGCTTGTGTATCCATACCACTAGCTAGACCATGCAATACTCGGCAAGCTGCTGCATCATGATTGTTGTGAGACCATCAGCAACTAAAGGTTGGGCCATTTTGATACCTGCTTCTTTCCCTACACGTCGAAGCTCTGGAACTCTACTTTCTCAGGTCTTTCCCAATAACTATGATCTAGCAAATTTCAAGACAGGTTTTTCATTTTTTCAAAAATTTGTAAGTACTTTCCCTTGTTTTCTCTTTTCTTTTTCATGGTTCTCTACATATCTAAATTAAGGGCTGGCCTTGATGTGGACTTTAATCCGTCAATGGAGCCTTAAAAAAAAAAAAAAAGGCCTATCTAAGCCAAAAAGCTGGCACAGCACTAAAAACTATAAATTCACCAGCATATCAGACATAGGCATATCAAAATCAACAACACATGTTGCTATCATAAACATACAAACTTCATAGTCACCTACAATGAACTCCACATACAGTAAAATAACGGTTCTCAAGTCAAGACAGTCTAAATGAGAGAATAAAAAGCTGTGTGTAATCAGGTCAAAACCTACCTGCTAACTTTTGATGATTTCACCTTCAACAACAATTTCACAAAAGCAATTCGAACATTAACACTCATGTCATCAAAAGCATCTCCTTGACGTGGCAACACTTCCGTGAGGAATGGTATAGCATCTCTGCAGTCCACTAACACTGTTAAACCCTGATGGAAAGAGAAAAATTATATTTTTTCTTTCTCTCATAGTTGTTCTCCATTTCCTGCATGAGCAAGGTAGCACCAGGAACAGATAAGAAAAGGCCTCATTTGCTTTCATTCATTCTCTAGCTGTCAAGTGTAATACAGTCAGGAGTAAAAAACACTCCACTTACTCCAAGTTCTCATTCATTCTTACACTCCACTGAACCTGTTTTGTTGCAGTTATGAATTCTTTTTTCCATAAATATTCACCACTTTCTACATTTGCAAGGGAGCACCAAGATCAGATGAAGAAATGGCCTCATTCACTCAAATCCACTCTGTAGCTATCATATAAAGCACTGTAACCAATCCCTGTTCCTTCTCAGGTAAAGTGAAACAGGAGGGGAGCATTTCCAGTCCACTGCTCCCATCCCTCTTATTCACCTTCTACAACACAAGTAGAACATGGGCAGTATTCTTTCTTCCCAATTCTCAGGGATAATAATGATAACAAATATGGGATAGGGGAGAAAGAATACTTCCCACGTATTCCCTGCGTGTCGTAGAAGGCGACTAAAAGGGGAGGGAGCGGGAGGCTGGAAATCCTCCCCTCTCTTTTTTTTTCCAAAAGAAGAAACAGGGAAGGAGGCCAGGTGAGGATATTCCCTCAAAGGCCCAGTCCTCATCCTCTGTTCTTAACGCTACCTCGCTAATGCGGGAAATGGCGATTAGTATAAAAAAAAAAAAAAAAAAAAAATATGATAATCATTTTCCATGAATATTCACCCTTTCCTGTATTAGCGAGGTAGCTTCAAGAGCAGATGAATGAGCATTAGAAGGAAAAATCCTCAATTGGTTCCCATCTCTGTTCCTTCTTTTGGAAAAGTAAAAGCTCCCACCACTTTTACTCGTCTTCTACAACATGCAGGAAATAAGTAGGAAGAATTCTTTCTCCCCTAACTCCCAGGAGAAATTTTTTTTTTCTTTTTTTTTTGCTTTGTCGCTGTCTCCCGCGTTTGCGAGGTAGTGCAAGGAAACAGACGAAAGAAATGGCCCAACCCACCCCCATACACATGTATATACATACGTCCACACACGCAAATATACATACCTACACAGCTTTCCATGGTTTACCCCAGACGCTTCACATGCCTTGATTCAATCCACTGACAGCACGTCAACCCCGGTATACCACATCACTCCAATTCACTCTATTCCTTGCCCTCCTTTCACCCTCCTGCATGTTCAGGCCCCGATCACACAAAATCTTTTTCACTCCATCTTTCCACCTCCAATTTGGTCTCCCTCTTCTCCTCGTTCCCTCCACCTCCGACACATATATCCTCTTGGTCAATCTTTCCTCACTCATTCTCTCCATGTGACCAAACCATTTCAAAACACCCTCTTCTGCTCTCTCAAGGAGAAATAACAATATATAATAATAATAATAATAATAATAATAAAAATAATGCTATGAAAAGCACTAACCTTAATGACTTGGGTACGAACTTCAGCTGATGAAGCATCATAGAGCAGATCTGACAGCAGTTTTTGAAAAATTATTTTTATGATCCTTGATGGAATCATAAGCCAGAATTCTGACAGAATCGTAAATACACCCTGCAAATGAGATTTAAATACAAGATATTAATGATCTTCAATAATGTACAGGAAAGTCCTCGTGATCTTAGTAATTTTGGTTTTTCAAATTTATCCACAGTTTCCTGCATTTGTGAGGTATCATCAAGAGGAGATTTAGTGTACATATGTGGCATGTTGTAGAGAGAAAAAGATGTAAGGTGTGGTGCAACAAAGGGAGTTCAACGAAATACCATGGTGTGGATTTGGTTACTTGGAAAGGATGCATGATGATTAGACTGATAAAGAAAGTGAAGGATACTGAAGCATAGACCTAAGAAGGTGTAAGGAAGATGAAGCATGCAACATATTAGGAAACTCCAAGACTTTTCTGCCAATGCTAACACATCTTAAGGGAATTCTCAGATAAACAAGGCATCATATATATAAAAAAACATATATGCAAACACAGTATTGCATTCAAAGAAGAGAGAAATTCACAAAAAGTTATGAATGATATGGGTTAATGTAAAACTCCTTCATCAAAGGTGTTACTTACTTTAATAGCGGCGATGCGAACAAGATGGCAAGGATCCAAGAGCAAAGTGATAATTTCCTGATACTGTCTTTCAAGTAGGTTGTTTCGCTCCTCCTGATTAAGGCTGCTGTCTGTCAATGGAAAAGCATCGGACAGAAGCCCAGTGGCATTCATGCGTACCAGACCATTGGCAGCCTGCAGAAAATATTGAGAAAAATAAAGACGAGAAGAAATGATCGGTTAACCTCCTATGCTTCCTGGGAAAGCTAGAAGACTTTTGAGGCAAAACATGAAACTACAAAGTCAAAGATCTAAATTGGAAGCCATACAACAACCAAGAGAAAGAAGGGCTGCTTTACTATGTAACTTCTGACTGGAGCTTCTCCATCAGCTTGATTCTTTCTAAGGATCATAAATTCACTTACCAGTCATCTGAAAAGGTTGCAATCAGCTTGTTTTGGTATAGTCTTCTGTTTCATGGCTGTTTATCCTGTCATTCCTATGAACTGCAAGACTTAAGTCTACAAACTATACTCTGTCCAGAAGAGCTTCATCAGAAAAAATTAACAATCCTTTTTATCTCCTCCAACAGTGCATACATGTGGAGTTAAACCAAAACAATCTAATACCTAATATAATAAATTCATCAATCTAGATGCAATGCATATTAAAAAAAATAATAACTTTCTCACCTTTAGGGATCGCCAAAGAAATGGATCATAAAGGGTGAAGATGGTGGTGGCTACTACATGATGTCTCTTGTGGCGATGAATGTGATGGAGAAGGTGGTGGAGATTGGCTGAAAGTCGCCCTGACATTGGATCCACATGGATAGCAGCATACATTAGATCCTGAATACAATCCTCCTCCAAAGCCTGAAAATTGCATTATTCATAATCTTTTTTACCTGTATGCAAGGATCATAGTATTTTCTCTAAAAGATAAAAATTTTCCTTTTAGGAGAACAATGGTAGGTGCACGGCAATCTTATCCAGGAAAAATGGGTGACCTTGCTGTTTTGCCAAACTAGGGGCTTTCTGCAAATGATTTAAACAAAAGGTGCAGGTATGTGCTTGACCCATTCCTTTTAAATAGGAACTGGTTTACAATAACAGGAAGTATATGAAAAAAGATATCATGGGTTTCTTTAAGACACTTCCTCATGTAGAATATCTGTAACATATTTTACAATAAAGCCTGCTGTGGTTCTATACATCCCTCCAGACCAGGGAGGTATAGAACCGGTACTACCAACCTGGGGATTGGGAGAGTCAGTGACAGCTGCATAGTGAGCCAGCACCCCAATGGTTGTCAAGCTGCACTCCTTTAACATAGATAGCTGCTTCTTATTCCTACCATACCCACACATGGACTGCTGGCATTCTGTCCACAAACATACAATCTCTCCTCACACATAACACTTAACTCACACAACTTATTCTTCCTAACTCTAATTTTTTGTGGGGAGTGCTATGCAGTAGTCCGCCTTTTGGCAAAATGGTAGGAGCAATAGATATAAGTAATACGTAGGAACATCAGACAGGAAAATTATGTAGAAATATAACGTAGAAGTAGCAGGTAGGAACTTTAGCTGGGATATTAGGTAGAAGGAGAAAGTTGTAGGTAGAAGCAGAAGGCTGGAATATTAGTGGACATATTAAGTACTTCCCACATATTCCCTGCGTGTCGTAGAAGGCGACTAAAAGGGGAGGGAGCGGGGGGCTGGAAATCCTCCCCTCTCATTACTTTTTTTTTTAATTTTCCAAAAGAAGGAACAGAGAAGGGGGCTAGCTGAGGATATTCCCTCAGAGGCCCAGTCCCCTGTTCTTAATGCTACCTCGCTAATCGTGGGAAATGGCGAATAGTTTGAAAAAAAAAAAAAATTAAGTACTAATATTGGTGGGAACATTAGGTAAGATCCTCTGAAAATACTATGCTAGAGTTGCCCTCTGCTACTGGCCTGTTAAGGGTGAGGCACTAAAGGTTAAGAAGAAGCATGGGAGGTCACCAGCTATGAGACTTTTGCCATGGCCAACCCCCCGAGAGTTTCCAAAGGGAACAGGTGTCACAGATATAGATAAATAGATAGTTACATCAAGTTTTCCTGATGGGAAAGTTAAGGTATACTATACATTGAAAAAATACAAAAATCTTCATGTGAAATCTGGGTATGAATATATGGTAGAATACAAGTGCAATGGCAAAAATATACATTTGTATATTATACATACAGATGTATATATACATATTTTCTATAAAGAATCCAAGCCTATATAACAATAAAATCTTTCTTTTCCCTTTCTTGAATGTATGCAAGCTAGGTTGCATAGAGAAAAGATGACTGAGCCTTACAGGAAAACTATCCTCATTTGGCTCTTTCCTGTTTTCTTTTGGGAAACAATACATGGGAAGATTTCCAACCTCCTGCTCCTGCCACACTTAGTTCCCTTCTATTTTTTTTTCCCCTATCCCTGGGGATAAAAAGATAAAATATAGCAATAGGATTAAAGAAAATGGATATATATAGCGATGTACCGATATAATGTAACATTTTATGAATGATACAAAGATGCAAATCTTTATCTATGATAGCTTCAACATAATATCCTCAAAGGACACATCACCCAATCTATTCTCTAGATCCCTTAGCACTAAGACTTCATCCCTTCCATCAAACTTGCAGAAGCATGTACTCAGCTAAAAAAAAAAAAAAAAAAAAAAAAAAAAAAAAAAAAAAAAAAAGGGTGTGTGTGTGTGTGTGCACATGCATTCTGTCACTCACCTCTAGTAGCCTACTTTCATTCTAACTTACCTCAATCTTGAACTCATTTTTTTGCATTCTTTAGCAAAGCCTCAAAGCTCCTCCATCAAAAGTACCATCCCTCCTTTGCTCTTACTCTCACATCATCCCCAGACTTTACTCCCCAAACATTCCTAAACCAATCTACCCCATTTCCTTTCAAGTTAATTTAATTCAAAACATGGACTTTTATAATTGTCTCATCAAGTATAGAATCTTCTCATTCTGGTTACACAAACATTCAGATATTCCATTTTGAGCTTTCAAGGGAGATGCTTTCCTTTCTTTTTCTTGTTCCTCTTATTGGACAGTGGCAACACGAGGAGAGGAAGGTTTCTGGCCCTATGCTCATACCAGTCAGTCACTTCTTTAAGACAAGCAGGAAATATTTTTTTTTTTAACTCCTATCTCTGAGGTACAGAGCATTTGAGATTTAGGATTAAGAACCATTTGAATACTGTGTAGTCAAGTGTTCGGCAAGAAATGGAGAAAGCCTGTTTGCTGTGTTAGCTCCAGGAATCAACGTATATATAAGGCAGACACTGACAGAAAGCGACCTGGGGCATATAAGAAAAAGTGACATCCAATGCGGTGCTGGCACACTATGTTAATGTCGCCACTCTTGACAGCCAGGCAGTAGTACCATCCTTCACTGGGCCTGACTATCACCTACAAAGCAAACACGCTCAATAAAACTACAGTACCTACATGTCAAGACTATCAAATAAAAGTATCAACAACTGGTGAGAATAAAACTAACTCACACTTCAACTTTAGTCTTAGGAATAAAGGTTGTATGGACAATCTTAATTTAACCATTGTTTTAAAAGTAATTTTCACACGTTTAGCAACATGAATTTAAGATGCAGGTGAGAAGAATTTACTTGAGCAAAACTGTTGTCTTACCTGCCTGACATTTCCCTGACTATTTTTCCATGCTCGCAAATAGACTCCTGCAATTTTTTCACTTTGGAGTCTGGTGCACTCTGGCAGTAATGACTTGATTGCTTGGTGGAGATGAGGTACAAGAAAATCCCAAGAAAACAGTAATGCAAGCCATTTGATACCCTCATCACAGCTAAGGAAGATGGCAGATGCAGCACAAACAACCAACTTTTCCACTAAAGGCTTATTTTCTGGATTACTGAGATTCACTACTTGTAGGGCATCATGTATTGCCCAAAGCCGTATGACATCTTTCTTCTGTTTGGGGAAAAAAAAAAAAAAATCAGGCATTGCTAAAAATGGAAAAAGTGAATATCATTCTTAACAATCTAAATTATCTTTTCTACAAATACGCTGGAACATCGGTAAAGGGACAAATGATAAGTGGTAGCAGACAGAAATGAGAAGAGCAGATGGAGTAAGTACTTAGAGAGATATCTGAACGTATTCGACAATAAGATGGCAGATGTAGGGCATTTGTGTCAGGGAGGTATGAAAAATGAAGAAGTGGTGAAAGACTTGCATACAAGAAAATATGGCAAGGCAGCTGGAGTGGACAGTACTACTATCCTGTCTCATATGGAAGGAAGTCACTGTGTTGTTGAATGGTCAGATAGGATTTTCAGGGGCATCTTTCTAACACTGTAGAATACACAGAAAGAGAGGTTACTGCCTTTAAGGGCAAATGTAAGAATATTTGTAATATAGGAGCCCCAGTGGTGAGGATGGATGCAAGACATAGGCCTAAAACAAAAATGTAAAGGATAGATAGGGTGAAAGTGTTGGTAATGAAATGTCTGAGGATATCAAGTTGTGTAAGGGAGGTTGATTGAATAAAACATGACCATCAAATCTTTCAGATATCGTCTCTACATTCTTCAAACATCCTACACCCTGACTCCATGCACACAAATTCAAAAAGATCTAAAAAAACTTACATTCACCTTAAACTTACCTAAACCTCCTCTTCATCATGTTTAAATCTCTATCCCATACATAACAATATCAGAGTTAAAGAATGGTATGCAAGATCATCCTTGATCCACTGTACACCACTTTTCAAGGGGCACTCAACACAATGACCATCCTTACCAATGTCACCTCCTTCCATCACAGGTTCCTTACCCACATATTGCTTTTCGCACCAAAACCACACCACACACATAGAAGCTTGTACAGTCCACTGCAACAACAACACCATCCCAACCACTGTGAATATCATCAACTGCATATCCTCCTCTAGTTTTCCTCCTTTCCACTGTATTATTATTTTTTATAAAGAATGTTTGTGAATCATATCCTTTAATAGCATATGTTTACTGTAAACTAGCTTTTGGTTGCAGTTAAGCTAATACACTTTTAACTATCATCATTAATAAACATGCATCATACAAGTCGATGAAAACCCCTTCATGAAACTACGAAATAGTGATGAGACAGAGCATGATATTGTCTCTGGCTATCATATACAGGAAACAAAAGTGGAGATTGTATGAATGTGTGCAGGAAGCTCCTTTACACCATACTGGTAAAAAGTGAAAGCTACATACCTTTAATAGACTTTTTCTTCACAGCCAGACATATGAGGCATGATTATGATAAGTCTGGTAGCAATCCAAGATATATCTTACATTATTAGATGGACACGAAAAAAAAAAAGCCAATAAGCCTTCAACATATGGTAAGAGTAAAAATCAATACACACTAATCTATAAACTAATAACCACAACAATAATTACAAAAACATGTGAAACAAATAAATTAAAGCCAGGAGTCCTATGACAACCAATTTGAATATAATCTCACTTTCAGTGCAATTAACTAACCTGTGCACTCTTGGTGGTGGCAGCACCAATGAGGAGGGGTAAGGCGTTGCCAATAGTATGGTCCCGCTCCTCAAGCCGTTTCAGCCACCAAAGCTCACACAAAGACAATACTCCTCTCTGTACTGAACCCTCGAGCACTTTCACTATTCCATGCAACAACACTAGAAAATTGTAAAAAGTTATCAACAAATCATATTTTCATTGTCATATATAGTTCTACATTAAGCTTATACATAAAATGTTTCTTCATTTACTTAAACATGCTGGTAATACTGTACTATCTCTATCTACTTTCCTTAGCAGATTTCAAGCAAATGGAGAGCTTACAATGTAAAAAAAAAAAAAAAAAAAAAAAAAAAAAAAAAAAAAAAAAAAAATAATAAAGTAGCTGCATGTAAGAAAATGAACCTTTCAGTCTTAACCACATCAAAATTACAACTAATTCTTCTGAATTTTCCCACCCACATTTTAAGAAACAAATGGTTCCATTACTGATTGGAAGAATGTACAGATGCAACATGCAACTCAAACTCGTACGCAGAAATATCTGAAAAGGAAAACCAAGGTGGAAGGATGCATGCAAACACCCTAACCAGGCTCCTGCTTGCCACAGCCTAAGTAAGCAATATTTCGTAGGGCTCACATGAAAATCACAGCCATCATATCAGGACATAAGAAACCATGAGTGATTCTAAGTCATAAAAGAAGACTGGATCTCTAGGTACAAGGAAAAATAAATGTGTAGGATGGTGCAGAGGGTCAACGAACAAACAGTGACTTTCAATGGCAGCACTGCATCTAGACTGAATTGTAAACAATGCATTTAGTTTAAAGTGTTTTGACTGCTTAAATGGCTTAATTTTTTTCAAATATTTCAAATATTGCTAATGTCATACTAAGGAGACAAGTTTTTCAACTTGGCCAAGACAAAAAATTTAAAAGCATTATGTGGTTAAATTGCCAAAAGATGAAGACAATAATATACTTTAAATATCATGTTAGTTTTTCAGTAAAAACAACAGAAACAAATATCACAATGAAAGACCGGCAATTATTAACCATCTGCAGTAAAAAGTGAACTATCAGGGATGACATGCACTGCTAAGAGTGATATTTCTTTTTTACTATTCTGCATGATTAAGTAACATGAGTGTAATAGTAGAGGAGTTAATCTTTCTACCACTTAGCTGCTCCTCCTACCTTAAGGAAGAACACATCAGGAACAAACAATGGTTTCTTATGCACACATCCATACCCTACTGATAACACAAGGAATATATGGGCAGTATTCTTTCTCCCCTATCCCCATGGATATATATATGATAGGGTTGACAGAGATGCTTTGTGGAAGGTCTTGAGAGTACATGGTGCAGGAGATAAGTTGCTAGAAGCAGTGAAAAGTTTTTACCATGACCTTCCACAAAGCATCTCTATCAACCTTTATATATATATCTATATCTGGGGATAGGGAAGAAAGAATACTTCCCAAGTATTCCCTGTGTCATAGAAGGGGACCAAAGGGGGTGGGAGCCGGCTGCTGGAACCCACCCCCCTTCTTGTTTTTCAATTTCTAAAACAGGAAACATAAGGATTCAAGTGGGGAGTGCTCATCCTCCTAGGATGCTCAGACTGGGGTGTCTGAATGTGTCTGGATGTTCTGGCTCTGATTGAAACAAAGCTCAAGGGTAAAGGGGAAGAATGGTTTGGAAATGTCTTGGGAGTAAAGTCAGGAGTTGGTGAGACAAGAGCTAAGGAAGGAGTAATATTACTCCTGAGGCAGGAGTTGTGGAAGTGTGATTATTGGTGCTTATGCACCTGGTCATGAGAGCAAAGATCTTGAGAGGCAAATGTTTTGGGAGCAGCTGAGTGAGTGTGTAAGCAATTTTGGTGCACGAGACTGGGTATTAGTGACGGGTGACTTGAATGTGGCCTTTGCTGTCTTTTCCTAACACTACCTCGCGCACATGTGGGGGGAGGGGGTTTTCATTTCATGTGTGGTGGGGTAGCAACGGGAATGAATAAAGGCAGCAAATATGAATTATGTACATGCGTATATATGTATATGTCTGTGTATGTATATATATGTATACGTTGAAATGTATAAGTATGTATATGTGCGTGTGTGGACGTGTATGTATATACATGTGTATGTGGGTGGGTTAGGCCATTCTTTTGTCTGTTTCCCTGCGCTACCTCGCTAACATGGGAGACAGTGACAAAATATAATAAATATAAATAATACTTTAATTACAATAAACCCATGTTCCACTCACCAGTTAACTCCAGTAACTTGTCTGGAATATATATCTCACCATCTTGAAAAGCATTCAAGTAGATGCATGCAAATTCAATTATTCCTTCCATCAGCTTCTCATTGTAAGGTTCCAATGGTTCCTACCAAGATCATAAAAGACTCTTATCATTTTCAAACTGTTATTGCAACTTATACCTGAGAATTCCACAAGAAAAAGTACCTTTAGCATTATAATTTTCAAGTCCTGATATTCAAACCTACCACAAAAATCATTGTCCTTAAAAGAAGATGATTCAGAAACTACAAACAAAACTACTGTTGAATTTTTCATCAGTAATCATACCTGATTCCAAGGATCTGGCACACCTTGTCCTCCAGATCCATCAATTTGTGTTGGTTTTTCATTTTGGTTACTTTGTTGCACTTTACCCCCTGGTTTATCCTCAGATTGTGCTGAATGCTGGTCATTCTGTATGTCTCCCTCTGATGGCTCTTCAGGAATCAATTTTGTAAGTTGCTCATTGCCCCAAGAATGAAGATGCATCCACAGCTCCTCTTTCTGCACACGACTTAATTCTAAGATGACTTCTTTTAAATTAAGAGTGCTACGTTTACTTCTCTGAAAAGAACAAGGTAATTCCATCATATCATCTCCAATATCTACAACATAAGCTGGATGGGTGGGAGACACAGCATAAACACATTTAGAAACAAACGGTACTCTGGACAATATCTCCAAGTGATATTCTCCATGTATACTGCAGTGGGGAGGAATTTAAGGATAGGGATAAGTGGAGACTCTTACAATATGTAATGAAAGACCAAAAAATGCTAAGAAACTTACATGGTTCTGGAGCAGTGTGAGGAAGGAGGCATGCTGACCATCCTTAACTGATGCTATCAATTCTTGTTTCGCCATCTCAGAAGCACAGCCTGTGAGCAGATATTGATGCAACTATAAACAAACGAACATAAAGTACTGTAGTACCAAACCTGAATATACAGCACTAAAATATAATTCAAAAGGTCAGACATGTAAATCTCTAAATTCATTTGGGTCTGGCTATAAACGTAAATTCATATTTCAAGTGAAGCACCTCTTGTTGAAGAAAACAGCTGTGTAGTTACCATGAATGATTGCCAGACATCACAAAATGTATCTTCAAAAAGAAATCTATCATAAATTATTGTTGAAAAAATGAATCTTAGCAAACACAAGGCAATAGCTGGCAAACCTCATCACACCATGGAATCTCACAATTCCCATGATCTGTTGAGTTTAACATCACATGCGATGATGTTTATATTTACCTTTTTTCCAATTGATGTATCATTTCAGGTGAAAAAAAGGCAATGTTCAGATTTCTTTTTAAAATATCTTTCATTTAATCATTTTTGTCATGAACTCAATCTATGAGAGGGTTCAAGGGAAACTTTTAGCTTTTATGGGTTAAAGAACTATGCTCTTAGCTGTCCATAAAATAAGTGCAAATGTAAACCTATTGTGACATACAAAGTCTTCGTTTATGTCCAGTTGCCCAACCACCTTCATATGTTGGCCACACCAAGTTTTCTGGTGTAAAATTTTTATCATAATATTATAACTTTGAGTCATTCCATGTGAAACCAATCAAATGTAGACATTATCTTACAGAACCCTCACAAATTTTGATGAAATTTGGCATGCACTTTTGTAGATATAAGAAACACTCACCAGTGAAACTCCAAACTTGATCTTTACTCATCAAGGAAAAGGTCACCAAAAATTTGACTTGCCTTGAAAGTAGGCAGAATTCAAAATCCCAATGTACATATATATATGGAACCATGGAAGCAGAAGTGAGTCACAGGATGGGGGAGGGGGCGAAAGTTCTGGGAGCGTTGAAAAATGTGTGGAAGTTGAGAACATTATCTCAGAAAGCAAAAATGGGCATGTTTGAAGGAATAGGGGTTCCAACAATGTTATATGGTTGCGAGGCATGGGCTATAGTTAGAGTTGTGTGGAGGAGGGTGGATGTGTTGGAAATGAGATGTTTGAGGACAGTCTGTGGTGTGAGGTGGTTTGATCGAGTAAGCAATGAAAGGGTAAGAGGTATGTGTGGTAATAAAAAGAGTGTGGTTGAGAGAGCAGAAGAGGGTGTATTGACATGGTTTGGTCACATGGAGAGAATGAGTGAGGAAAGATTGACAAAAAGGTTATATGTGTCAGAGGTGGAGGGAACGAGGAGAAGTGGAAGACCAAATTAGAGGTGGAAGGATGGAGTGAAAAAGATTTTGAGTGATCAGGGCCTGAACATGCAGGAGGGTGAAAGGCGTGCAAGGAATAGAGTGAATTGGGATGCTGTGGTATATCGGGGTCAACATGCTGTCAGTGGATTGAACCAAGGCATGTGAAGTGTCTGGGGTAAACCATGGAAAGTTTTGTGGGCCGTGGATGTGAGAGGGAGCTGTGGTTTCAGTGCATTATACATGACAGCTAAAGACTGAGTGTGAACGAATGTGGCCTTCGTTGTCTTTTCCTAGTGCTATATATATATATATATATATATATATATATATATATATATATATATATATATATATATACACACACCCAAGTCTTTTCCTAGTGCTACCTTGCGCACATGAGGGGGTTGTTATTTCATGTGTGGCGGGGTGGCGATGGGAATGAATAAAGGCAGACAGTATGAATTATGTACATGTGTATATATGTATATGTCTGTGTGTGTATATAAATGTATATGTTGAGATGTATAGGTATGTATATTTGCGTGTGTGGACGTGTAAGTATATACATGTGTATGTGGGTGGGTTGGGCCATTCTTTCGTCTGTTTCCTTGCGCTACCTTGCTAACTCGGGAGACAGCGACAAAGTAAAATGAATAAAATAAATAATTCACACACCATAATGTTTGTTGTGCCATATCATTCAGGAATGTAAAATTTTTTCTTTAATATTCAGTGTTAAAGCATAACACAATCAAAATATATGGGCTTTTGTGACTTATTTGTTACCACTTGTCTCATACACTGACAAACTTATTTTGCAGTGACAATACTAAAGTTTCAAAATTTGCTTGGCCTCACAGAACAATAATGGGGATACAACAAATATGCTTTAACATGATGCTCTCTCTATTCCTAAGTACTCTAGGTATGGTAATACAAATTTTGCTTCTGCAACCTAGCTAAATCTAATGCATGAAACCCATTCCATTCTCTATTCTAAAACCCCTCTGAAATTTCCCATTGCCTCCCTCTGATGGCTCTATAGCTCAACCGCTCATCACATCATACATATCTAGTATCAATATAACATCTCTATCATGGACACCCTACATTATGCAATCTGCCAAGTCTGACTCAAAGAAACTTTTAAGTCCTGTTCAGATGCCATAAATTCTTCTGAGCACCTCAGCTTAGTCTGGCTGTTGGAAGCCACAACCCTTAGGCATATGTAACAACTACATCCTGAAAGCATGTCTACTTTGTAGATACTTGTCCGTGCCTTTTCCAGATTTCTTCACCCTACAAGCCACATTGTTTCTAATGACTGAGATCAATGTACTGCATGAAGTAAAAATATGTAAAAATATGCCCTTAATGTTCACATAATTTTTTTCTCTTATTGAAGTTCTGGCATCTTCTGATTCTAAAAGTATTTTAATGCTTTAGAGCTTTCCATGTCTTTTATACCAAAAAGGAACCATTTCAGAGTAAGTTGGGAACATGCTTTATATCATTTTCCAAACATACATTAAGATATATTTCTCCCATCAGCTGAGTGTTTCAGTGGGAACTAGTGAAAATGGTAGTGTGTTCCTGGTGTTTTAGCAAAAACTATTGAAATTAATTGCACTACTACAAAGACCTTCAGTGTGATGGCTCATCATGCTTCTAAGTTCGGTTTTACAATGCTGTTAAATTTATTGTGAAATGGTTACAGGTAACACAAATATAAATTCTTTCAAAACAGTGCTGAACTGGGGATAACCCTAGGTTTTAAATCAGCCACAGTGAATGGGTTAAAAGGTACTATCAATTTAAAAAACTTCAGATGCTGCCCTTGTACTGATATATGATGAGTAAAGTTGAAAACATTCATCCATTTCCCAACAGAAGTCATGTATAATGCAATATGTTCTCTGATATGGTATGCTGATTTCCCTGACAAGTTGGTATGCTAATTTCTTCAACATGCTGGGAATGCTTATTTCTTTGATACGATGAATATGCTAATTTTGGATGTCAATGAACTGTATAAGACAAACCAGGTATGAGCTTTATGCAAGACACAGACTTTTGATTTGAAGCTCTCCTATATATATTTTCATCAGCATCAATGTCCTACAGATGAAAGAGGCAAACTAACAGCATCTGAGCAAAATTTTCACAAAAATAATATTGAAGTGGTATCCCATAAACTTGTTACAAAAAATTTGGAACTTCACTGTGCGAGAATCAAAGCTTAGAGAGTAGAACACCAGCTCTGTCCCTTCTTGAAAATAATTTTGGAATATCTTTGAAATTGTCTCAAAATGATATTATACTGTCTTGAGAATATACCATGACTAGTGAATCAAAACGATGGCCAATACCATTTATACAATATTACCTTATAAGTCAATAGTGGGGAGGGCCATGAAGATTAGAGAAAATAAGGGGTTCTTTGATGTTTGTGAAGCACTTACAGAGAGCAACATGCGTACTGGTTACTGTTATATGAGAAATCTAACAGTTTAGCTCTGCATTACCAGCAGCTTTGACTATTGTCTTATTTTGCTCATTTTGTTCTGAAATGTTATTTTAGTGCTTGAAAAATACAATACAAAATGCCTGGTATGACTTAGAAAGTTATATTTCATTAATCATCAGACAAGGTGTTAGCAGTGAGGGTTATGTACATCTGGCAAAATGCAATAAGTTAATTAATGTATCATTTGAAAAATTAACAGAACCTTTAAAAACCTACTTATCATACATGATTTATCTTAATGTTTAATATCCTAGTCGAAATACTTTTCCCTGATACACAAACTCCTTACTATCACTGACTTATCTAAATACTATACAATAAAACAATCCTCAAAACCTGCTTAGAACTATTCTGTATTTTCCTGACTACATTAAAACCAGGAGTCAAAATGCACAACAAAATCCCAAAAGCTAACACCAAGGCAGATATAAACTAGATTCTTACAAATCAATTTAAATCAATGTGTATCTTTGCTTGTATGTTAACTGACAATGATATAATCATGATCAATTTATTTCCTTTAGACTGAGGGAACATTTCTCGTCTCGGATTTGAACATCTCTTTTAACCGGGGTTAAGTTCATTCAAATGACGATTTCCTTCTAACTTCTTCTAGCGTAACCAAGAAAGGTAAAGAGATGGGAATTAACTCTTTAAATTTAAATGTGTATATCTGAATTCATTCGACCGAGTCCCACGTGAAATAGAAGAATTCGACGTCATTTTCGACGATGTGAATCATTGCCCCGTTGGTCTATTACATCTTTACCATTGTTTAGGACCAGCCCCAGCCACAATCATGCCCTCAGGAAATCATGCAAAACTAATAAGTCCAAAAGGAAATTCAAAACTCCGTACAACGCCTGCCCGAACTTTACCGATCCTTAGTTCAGCAATTACATGACTTGGGTATATCAAGCCATGTATTACCGAGAGCTTGCATCAGTAGGGTAATTAGAGACCCAAGGCGTTAAAGATACTGAGTAAGATAAAATATATCGATTATAAATGCGGTTCCGAGTACCAAAACGTCTCAACCCCCCTGAAGTCTGACAGGTCGTCCCTCCCAACCTCTCGGGACATTAACCTTTATTTACAGTGAAAGACGGCGGACTTACCTCCTCAAAAGGGGTCTCCAGACGGCCTGTAGTCTGTCGGCAATCTATTATCCTTTGCCAGGGAGACATGCACCACATATAAGAGCGAATCAGTCGTCAAATAATATTTCGCGCGTCTGGCTCGGTTCAAACCCAAGGTTCCAATACTGTGGCGCGAATTCAACTCGGGGTGACAGCTGACAGGGTCAACCCAGCGAGTCTGTGATTAATTACGTAAGGGTGATTAGTCTTGACTCTCTGCATCATATAATGGATTTTTCAGTTATAAGATCATTGGCTCAATGTTCATAAATACTGAGTGCTCAGTGCCCGGTTGTATTTACTATATGCAGTAACTCTGCCAGCTAAAGTTAAATGTTTTGACCAAATTATAGAAAACGATTATCCTTGGCCGTTACAGTTTAAAGGGGGTAACAAAAGTATATTCAAATCCTTCTTTATCTCGTAGCAAAAAAAGACTGGTTTCTCCCGCAGCTACATTATTTCCTAAATACGTATTCTTGATCGTAAAAAGTAGAAGAACTACAAGAGTTAAAGGGATAAGTAGAGATAATGGGAATACTTGAGGTAGATGGACCACAAGAGGTAGAGGGAAGACGAAGTTAAGAGATGACAAAAACAGAGGAACGACTAGAGGTAGAGAGGTAGAATGATTACCGAAGTTGAGGGGAAAAAAAGAGGTAGACCAGGGGAGGCAGAAATGAACCAGAGTGGAACTCAGAGATATAGCAGAACTGGTACAAAACACTATAGCAGCTTGATGTTTAGCTCCATAATGTTTATGTATGTACGTAAAGTATAAATAGGAGAGCATAGTACATTGTTATCAGCTAACAACGATATGCAAGAACCCTTTCGTAAAGTACTATCTGACCAGACACTGAGTCTCGAATTCTATCCTTTTTCCCATTATCATATTTACTTCCCCTGTGCTTAAAGACAAACACACGGAAAATGTGTGTATGAAAAAGCACCGCAAAGACTAATCCAGGAAATTAACCTCTTGAGTACGACTGTACAATACTTAAGCACGACTTTTACGTATGATATCCTGGCCTTTGATGTGCTCATTAAGCGTCAGGTCAAAGGCTAACATTACATCGTAACGTAAGGCTATACAGCCTTACTTAAGGTTCCTAAGTTCATGTTCACAGGTTGTATAGTCGTGCTCAAGGGTCGTACCATTGTGCTCAAGGGTTGCACCATTGTGTTCAAAGGGGTAAAGTGGAAACATACGTAGAGGAATCACATGTAAAGGGTAAACACTTGTAGCAAGGAAGGACTTCGTCCTAGGCACAAAATGGTGACATCTGGCGTGAGGCAGCCGAAATCCAAACGACCATTTCGTAGCCTTAACCACAAACATAACAAAAGCTGGTTTACCAAGCTAACATCCTAACCCCAAATGGAACCTTGAATTCCTAGATTCAAAACTTAACCTTGCCTCAGGGAATGGTGTGCACAGGAGCCTATAAGTATTCAATTCTATCTTCCCTAATGTCATGTTGCTATGTCTAAAGAATCCTCAACCTAAGGGACTCAGTAGAAACAAGGGTGATCAATTAAACAAGTCGCTCTGCCAAATAAGTTTAACAAGAGACGCTCGGTACAGTTTAATGGGGTTCAGGGGCTACGGTAAGCATATTGTTTTTCATGGCGACATACAATTCCCTCTATTTTCAGATAATATTATCATCACGTATGAATTATAAGTAAAATGACTTGTCTTGCAAGATCGGTAAAAATCTCAAGCTGACCTTTAAATTCAGCGTATGGGAATATGCGTGGGCAAAGGGGAAACGGCTCTAAAACTAATGGAAGTAAAATGCATTCATTTTTTTTTTAATGTTTGGCTCCCAACAACTCATAAAAATGGATATGTTATACATTAATGTCAATCAAATATGTCGGTAATCTTTCTGACTTTCATTCGTTAATACGTAATACTTTTTTTTGTAACTTAAGGAAGGTAATCCTTAATCTGCTACCAGGTAGGATTATATACACTTTGTATGAAGTCTTTGAACTGTCTTAAATACATGAAGTTGTTTAAAACCTTTCAACAGGTGTTTATAACAAGAGGTTTAATAGCCTCAAAGACCTTGACAACCGATAAGCCTCGTCAAAAAACAGATACAACAGAGAAGTGCCCAATTTGTCTACGCTGCTACAATCGTATATATATATATATATATGTGTGTGTGTGTGTATACGTTGAAATGTATAGGTACGTATATGTGCGTGTGTGGGCGCTTGTGTATATACATGTGCAAGTGGGTGGGTTGGGCCATTCTTTTGTCTGTTTCCTTGCGCTACCTCGCTAACGCGGGAGACGGTGATTAAAACACACACACACACATATATATATATATATATATATATATATATATATATATACACAACACATAAAGAATATTTGTAATATGGTTTACAACAGAATATGCAAATATCAAAAGTAATAGTTTATAATGGAATATCTACATATTAATGTGCGAATATCACAGCAAATGATAACTGTTAAAGCACACAGAGTGGTACTTACGATGATATGAATCTATAATACTTTAATGGTTAATCTTTCATTCTAGGCGAAAAACATTTGTATAGGTACATTAAATCGATATGTTTAAGGAAAAAAAAATACTTGGATGCTAAGGGGTTTAATAATTCATATAATTTAGATCGTTGAAAATGATATGTTTGTTTCATAGGTCACTGAAATCTTAAGATTACTTAATAATTTTTTTTGGGGGGAATTTGTTAAAACAAATAAATACATGTTACACCTCACAAAGTATTCTGAGACCTCAACCTTGTGCTGCCAAAATGGAGTATTACTTTTTCTTTTTATATGCGAGATGAAAAGGTATGGCACGTAATTCATTTACCAGCCCATAAGAAAGGATGAACAGCTAGGCTGACTGTGAACTGGCGGCCGGGGAAAGGATTCGAACCTACTGTGGTCTCGACTTTGGCTGGCCCGTCAATGCAAACTGCTGAACCACATAATTCCATGCTTCCAATACCATGAGCTTCCACGACAAATCACAAAATGCGAGCCTTAGCCGACATACTTTGACCTGTACTTAAAACCTTTACTCAAATAAAATAGTAATACTTCACTCAAATGGGGAACTCCCAGTTTACGGTCCAATCCACAACAAAGGTATACGAAGCGTTGCATAATTGTCAGTCCCATTCGATGAGAATGTACGAGTTTTATTTAGACTTCACAGCAGATTACGAAATGACGAAATAACTTACGAAATGACTACACCCGAAAGATGTACGGATGAAATATAATTCTTATAAATCGAAGACACGGAGACTACTGCAGTAATTTGGCACCATTTAGGAATAAATTACAATATCATACTTACGTGGAACAATGAATGGAACAAGGTAAAGCAAGAATGAACATCCTTGACTCTGCTTGTTCTCACCATTATGGCATGTATCATTAACAGTATGGGAATATTCAGAATATTTTCTAATTCTATATCTTTAAGACCTGAACAATATTCTTTCTTATTTAGTAATAGATAAACTGGATCGTCAGTGATCGAATTCAATGGATGAAATTGATTATGGAATTTGTAAAGCGCATTTTCGACTGAAAAAAAAGATAAATACGAAAGCTTTCAATAAAGGGTTGTTCAATAATTGTAAAAAAAAAAAAAAAGAGTATATATGAATTTTTGATGTAAAAATATAGTTTTTTAATTACTACGCCTCGAACAGGCTGTCAATATGGAGGGGATAGATCCAACCACTTGGTAACCGAGGCGCCCTTGGGCGACTGGTCGAGAGACGAAGCCACCTGGTCGAGAGACGAAGCCACCGTCGACCAGTGTGGGGGTAAAGCTTAACGTGGGTACAGTGACGGGGGTCACCGTGGGCATGAGGTTGGAGGTCAGCGTGGCTGTTATGGCGGCAAGTGAGGCAGCCAGGAGGAGTAGCGTGCTGCCAGAATGCCTGGAAGAAGCGGAATTGCCCGTGTTGCAAAGGGACTCGGTGCAACAAGACGTGCACGAGTGAATCTGTAAGAAAAAGAAAGGTGACTGACTTGGCGTAACCATGCTTCGGTAGTGAGAAGCACAAACACTTTACTCTTGAATTCTAATCATGGTACTTTTTTTTTTTATTTTTAGCCTTATGGAGATGCAATTTTGTTTATTTGTAGTATCATACCTTGGTCCTGTCACCGATAACATTGCAGTAAGGGTCACAGTAGGAGGTGCAGGAACGGTTGAAACTAAGGTCCAATTCTTCGCCTCCCTCCTCTACCACATGCCAGATTCTCTTGACCTGGGGACAAACGGAAGTGTTAACAATCTTTCATTGAATCCAATCGAGTAAATATGATAGAATCTAATCTAGTAAATATGATACAGTGGCTACCTCCGTAATGGTGTTCAACAAATGAAGTAATACTGTGATATAATGTTCTGGGCATGTGGAAAGAAAGCAAAAAGGGGACTTTGTAAGATCGTATGATAGTACGATTGAAGGGGTTGGTGTGAGTGGGAAACAGAGTGGAAGAGTACTGGGGGGAGGGAGAAATGGTGAAAGAATGCGTGGAACGGAGTATGCGAGCGAGGTGCATGTAAGGACAAGTGGAGACATGGCGTGGCCACCCACTTGTTGCGAGTATCCAGATGGAACGGGCGTCACGTCAGAGATACTAGATATTGCTAAGACAATGTACCAACCTATGATTAGGACAACTATCAAACGACTGTAATGTAATTTCAACTGCCTGCTACAGTAGGGTTAAATTTAGAAATAAGCGCTACAAGAGAATAATTATCTGGTGCACGCAGATTAATATTACAAAGCCTTTACTCTTCTCTTTCTCTCTTTACGCTACTCAAGTACCTTTTGAAATGTTCAGAAGACATCTTTACGCTACTCAAGTACCTTTTGAAATGTTCAGAAGACAAAGATTAAAAACCTAGCCAGCTTTCGCTAGTTCCTTTTGCCTTATTCAATACAAGCGAGAAAACCTAGCAGCAGCCAAAGAAGAATATAGGAAATAAGAGCTCAAAACTAGTCTACTCACCGTGCAATAATACTAGTCTACTCACCGTGCAATAAGACTAGTCTACTCACCGTGCAATAAGACTAGGCTACTCACCGTGTAATAAGACTAGTCTACTCACCTTGTAATAAGACTAGGCTACTCACCGTGCAATAAGACTAGTCTACTCACCGTGCAATAAGACTAGGCTACTCACCGTGTAATAAGACTAAGCTACTCACCTTGTAATAAGACTAGGCTACTCACCGTGCAACAAGACTAGGCTACTCACCGTGCAATAAGACTAGGCTACTCACCGTGCAATAAGACTAGTCTACTCACCGTGCAGTAAGTCTGTCCGATGCTGCAGTTCCTGGTGGCGTTGGCAGCGAAGGTGACGTTCTCGGGGTCGAGGTTGCGGCAGCTGGAGCCGTGGCTCTTGGAGGAGCAGCTCCAGCAGGTGAGCGGGTCGGCCCCGGCCACCACCAAGATCAGGGCTGCAGCGGTCGCAAGCGTACTGCCCACCATCCTCCAGCCGCAGCCTCTCCCGCCAACAGCAGCGCCTGCGGCAGGACAAAGGGAGAGTCAACCTAATATCTCTTTTCTCACTTAACAATCAGCATTCATCTGTGTGATTTTACCTAACATTATACACATGTATCGCTTGTACGTACCAGTTTAAGGACACCACTGAAATAACGTACAGGTATGTAGGAAATGGAATCTAATGAACTTCTTATACTTAGCAGGTCATTAAGACTTAGGGTACGTGATTTGGAGCACTCGATTTTAAGCTATGTTAATTGATAACGATAGTGGGAATAGGCTATGATAATCTGGCACAATGTGGGGTAGACATTAAGACTTTATACAAATCAATAAAACTCATGAATACATCATCTAGCTTCCCTTAGTAACCTAAATTTACGATACTTCCCATGTAAATTGAAAAAAAAAAAGTAAATGTTATGATGATATTTGCATTGTCTTTAGTGTTGTGTGTGTGTGTGTGTGTGTGTGTACTTCATTCAGCTATAGGTAACTAACATGACAGAGGAGGAGGACGATATATTTGGCCATATTTCAAGTACGATATTAAGATAAATCTCGCCCCAGTACGTAAGGTCAGGCGAGGTTTTTCAAAGGTTCTGGTGGTTTATGCTCGTCTCACATTTTACCTGACCATCACCTTATAGCACTTTACATAGGAGAAAAAATATATACATATAACAAATCATGCTCCGATGGTTTGAATTAGTTTTTTTTTACAAATCATAGAGACCATGGATATAGTTTTCATTCAAATCCATAAATTATTTTTGTGGTGCCGCTTAAATTGTCCTATATCATATTTTCAGCAGAGCATTATTCAACAGTTCCCAACTACTATCATTACAACCGTCAGCATCATAATCTATGACTGTATATAGCTATCATAGCAAACACAGCGTTTCCATAATGTTGCTACTGCGCTGCAGTTTGGCCATGTCATAAACTTTGTTGAAACAACGTTTTATGAACAAAACTATGCAACGTTCTATCAACGTAAGAACACTGTTGCAACATAAATCATAATGCAATGCGCCAAGCTGGCCATGTTTCTCTGTGCATTGATGGCTTACACAGTTACTGATGTGTCTTGGTCACTGTTAAAATCACAAGCAATTAAAATCAAAGAGATTCCTATCTTCAAAAGATACATCACACGTTTAATTAATTACATTAACGACACGCTACATCGACAATGGACGTTAACTACATCATGTATGGGAAGAAAAAAAAAAGATGATCCATGAAATTAAAAGCAGTAAATAATAGTTTTCAAACTTAACAAGATCTATCAGTAGCTTCTACTAATGAAGAGAAGCATCCAAACTAAATAAGTTTACAGTCTTTTGTAGCAGTTACAAAACTTCAAAAACCTGCTAACATTAAAGAAACCTTTCAATGGTTCTTAGAAGTAAGCTACACCTGTGCTTAGCAGTTTTCCTAAAAAAGAGGTTTAGGCTATGGTAATTGAGTTAAATGCATTACCTTAAACAAAGAATAAGAAAGAGTTACAAGAATACTATTACTGCTATGTGCAACATGAATTGCATAACGGCTATACTCTGCATTTCATAAAACCGCCATTAGCATACTATTTCTTCACGAATAACAAAAGGTCATGTAAGGACAACAATAGTTGAAAATACTTCTGGATAAATTTTTATTTATTACCGTTGGAACGTGTTATGGGGGTATCGACTTGCCCAAACTAAAGTCCATCTGATGCAAAAAATGAAAAAAAAAGCTGTTTTGTGTTCGTCAGACTCCATGACCTTTCTTTGATATTCACAAGGATAAACCAAAATTAAATACCAAGCAAGCACCTTCTAAGACATCTCACGATCCTAGGAAGAGGAAAGAATTTACGGTTCGTTCAAACGACCAGTACTAAGACCAGGGGTAGTACATAAGCTTTCTGCATCAGTTGGCCACATTAATGGCCAGATAGATAGATCATCCAGTTGATTAGCTGCAACTACCACAAGGGGTAATCATGCTGAGGATCAGAATATAAAATAAGCCATCAGAAATACGGGTATATAATGTACTTTCAGATATATAGAACAAAAATTCAACCCATACGATATGAGGCAGTTCATATTGGGGGAAACAAGTTCTTTTTTGTATCAAGTTATATTAACTAAGGGCTTATAAAATGCACGACACGGTTATCATACTACTGTAATAATATTCTTTTAAAATCATTCGCTCCTCACCATCTTGGCGATTTCTTGATCACCCTTAACTGGGATGACTTAAAATCATACTTGTTGGTCAACTTCCGAACTTCTAATCTAGACAGACATCTATCATCTTCCTTATGGTTCAAGACCATAGATACAGCAGATTATTTACTTCTTATTTCGTCCTTTATCATGAATCATATGTTGTCACGTCTTCATGGTCCCCTGGTAACAGACGTAATGGTTGTTTCCTATTGTCTACTGGGTGGCTCGTTATATTTCTTTCAGCAACAGTCTCTCTCTTCCTTATCTATCAATCTACTGCACTCCGTGTATGTATTCATATCATTTCTCGACATTTCCAGAACCCTAGGGTTCGTGCCTTCCCCATAACCCACAACACATAAAGTACTACTACCTGTTAGCGGAGCCGCCATACACACCGTCAGCCGTCTTTGGTCCATAGTATCTTTGTCCTCCACCCGTGCGTCACGTTCCCTCAGGAATCTTCTTTGTCATCTCCTGGCTCATTTCTCAATCACTGAGTGACAACAGATTTGCTAAAAGATATCTTAAACTGGCTCTCTCATGGTGTTTCCATTGGCGGGTCAAGTTCAGTCCTGCCTGCCAGCCGAGATAAGGCGCGGTCAATGTCGGTGGAGATGTCTTCCCCACACACATCGTAGTTTCCCCCTAAGCCACATTTTACTCCTTTACTTAATAATTTTGTCGTATGCATGACATCAATATTAACATTCACTTTCAAATTTACTTAACAGTGGCGTAATAATATATCTAATCCGTGATTTTTTTGGGAATTCTACTGATATCTTTAACATACACAAGACATCTTCGTTCGTATCTTTTTTATGTAATATTGATTGTCAGGGAGGCTGCGCCATGTGCGACGATTTGTGCTAATGGGAGATGAATGCTCAATCTGCATTGACAAATATGGGCAATATAAACTAAAAAAATAAATCCATTATACATTATTATTCATGAATATAATTTTTCGGTTGGATGCTGCTGTTTGGCGTGTTTTGACATAGCTTCTTCAGGTGGATATTTCAAACAATATGTCTTTCACCACATTGATGTATTTCTTTAACTGAGTTATCAAGGGAGGAAACATGGAAATGGACTGGACAAGGGAAAGGTAAAGTCGAGGAATAGATAAGATATGTATATTTCCAGTTCACCATCGTTTGCACTGCCAGGCGTACGATACCCGTGTTTCTATTTGGTGCGGGGAAAAAATCTAGTTTTCCTGCTTTTCTTTGAACGACGTAACTACGAAACATAATTTTTTTTTTTTTTAAACAAGGAAACATACCATCGTGCCAGGATTCTCTGCTACTTGTATATTTCGTGAGAAACACTGCACAAAAACTATGAAACTTGAAACAAATGTACACATCACAAATAAATTAAGTTTACTTGCTTACTGATATTTTCACTGATTTATCAGCTGTATATTTTCAGTGTAATCTTCAATGTCATCTTTCTTTTGAGTCTAAGGAACTTACTGGGTAAAGAAGCCAATGCCTTTCTTACGTTAAGATATTCTTTTATGTGTAACAGATGAGGTAACTTGAAAATGTCTGAGAATTCATGTTCTTAGAATAACAAACCCATAACCCAGACAACAATTTAATGCACAGAAATTAAAGTTGTCACATTCGTCACTAAAGTAACCAATTTTCTAATCGTCCTACATCTTAATTACGGTTCTTGTGATACGACTCCTTAATCATGACGGTATAAATTGACCTGGAAGGTATGACCCTTGAACACGACGAACCATTTTGATTTGACACCTCTGAACTTCCGTTTGCACTCGCCACCGCGAATAACATTTACTGTATCATCTCCGCTAAGCAGTCTATGTTATCATAACCAGATTTTCACAGTCCATTTCATCGATTTTTTCTATCTAGATTTCATGATGGTATGAAGATCTATCTCAGCAAGGCTGGTCTAATTTTCCATGCCTCGTCCTAGACGAGATCTCGAGTTTACCCAGGAGCTTCAAATTCAGAAAACTCTTTACTTACTTTTTTCCTCGCCGTAAGTAATTATCAATAACTCTACAAGGCTCATATAAGGATGCTGGGGTTGAAGAGAAAAATAGTTCTGCGATGGGTAATGTATGTCAACCCAGTCCGGCTGAGGATGGGGCCTAATTTGGAAAAAGAAATACTTATGTTACCCCTTACGAGAGTAGACACATTCTCTTTGATTCAATTCGTGTTTTAATCTAAGAAAATGTATTCACTAATTGAAGGGGTAACTAAGGAAATCTTCGCCAGTCACATACCAAAGCGAATCAAGTTGTTTCCATATCTTTGTTATATTCATTTCTCCATCCCTAAGGAAGGGAATTTATTATTTTTTGCTGTTCACTAATCTTCCCAGACACCAAAATTTTCGGCCAGTTCTTTTAATTTTTGGCCCGACTGACTTGGTATCTGGCAGGTTGATAGATACCCTGGCTCAATATTCCCAGATGCTCTTATTTTATCTACTTAGGAATTTTGAATTATTCCATGTAGTCAGAAGTCAAATGACTCCCAAAACGTAAATTCTGGGATGTAATGCCTCACAATCCCAATCAAATGAGTCGAAACGCTGTATGTATACAGACAACCTTCCCATAAGCCCCATACACTATACGGAATTTTTTTTTAGGATGAAGCGATTTTTACAATCCTATGGGAGGATCAAAGGTCACAAGAAACATAAATTTGTTTTCTTGTTCATTAACTGACCAAATTTCAGCCAAGTTCGTAAAATCTGGTAAAAAAAAAATATTTTTTTTACAAGCCCCATATTACACGTGCAGTGTGTGAAATGTGATGTGAAATTTTTGTTCCAATTTTTAAGGATTAAAAACTTCGCTAAAAATTATATTTTTTTTCTTTTTTTTTTTTTTTTACTGTAGTCACTGTTCAGCTATATTTCAGCCCAGCGGTCATGACATTTTAATCCTTTTTTTTTTTTTTTCTAAGAGGCCAAAAAATTACAAAAAAACCCCCAAAAAACTATGGCATTTTTGTCCTTCAATCCATCTTCTTTTAAGTTTGGTGAAATGACATTAGGGAAGTG